>NW_022987950.1:3676416-3883916 GCF_902827165.1 Trematomus bernacchii
ACTGCAAATTCTACTGCAACATTCTGCTGCAGTAGAATTCACTATTTGATATAACACTAACATTCCTGACAATAGACCTCAATAGTCATCTTTTATGGCCTTTTTAATAACATTTTTGAATGGAACATTCATAAATCAAAATAAATATAACTTAAATATACATGACCTCTTAAATTAAAATAAAGTGAACATTAACACCAATATTATCATTTATAAAATGCTATAACAAAAAAAATAACATAAGCAGCAGATTTTTTAATTAAATATATATACCAACTACAAAATAAGCGGGTATTAAAGTGTAAATAGACAACAAAACGGAAATGGAAATGAAAAGGCCTGATGGTGGTGCTAAATCAGAGCCTATTACCTGTTCTCAGTCTTTTTCTCATCATGCATCTTGTGTGTAGTGATCCAATATCGTTACCATAGCCTTGCCCTTTAACAGTTATTACGAGCCCTTGCTCAGCCTTACTCACCAAGAGCCCAGCGCCTAGCCTTCTTACAGGCAAAGTCACTGATCAAGTCCTTGAAGTCCAGCTTTCTAGCCAACTGGCTTTCAATGGACAGCATGGCAAGACTGCAAAGCCTTATGGGGGGACAGGGCTGCTGAGCCTAAAGATGGATCTGTTGGTCCTGGCACCAGGGGGAGGGACAACTGATTGAGTATGAATAGCTGCTAAAAATGTACCTGCATGTATTGAATGTCAGCTAAAAGAGCAGTGAAATGAAAAACCTCTGCATTTTCTGTGAAGATATTAACAGCACTTAATGTCAGCAAAACATTACAATTATTATTAATGGACTAAGCTTAGCTAACAGACTAATTTCCACCATTCATGGACCCCACCCACCTTTTCTTTTGAAAAACTGGGTGACATACTGTCGCCCTTTAGTCCCTCTCTCTTGTCTTTCTCTCCTTTCTTTTCTCTTTTGAAAGCCTGACTTTGTTAGTCGTTGAGACATCGTACACACGTAAGTACTGAAGTAAGAAGATATGATTCTACACTGTATTGAAGTAAACATGTATTGTTTGAACTGTTTTAGGTAATCACAAACGGGTTTTGATAAGTCACTTAGAATAGGAATGTTATTCTTACTTCCAAACTCACTGATCCAGAGATTCTGTGTTTCATACACCAACCTTGCCTGGGTTTCACCCCTAAAAGCAGATGTCGTCATTAAGGTCGTTAAAGACAAACATTACATCCTTCTTATCATTCTCTAAGAGCCAGATGCTGTTTCTAAGTCGTTAAAGACATCGTAAAATAGGTGAAGAAGAGCATGGGAAGAGAATGTGGTGGAGATAGGGTGAAGATAAACGTTGACTTTTGACCTGGGGTAACTTAGGATCTCACATGCTGGGCAGACCTCTGATTGAACCCGGCCAGAAGCGAATCCAGCCAATCAGGACACTTGGGGGAGGTTAGCAGTTTAAACAGCTCCTCCCCAGGGGTTCTCTGATTCGCTTGGGAGAAAAGTGGGAAGGAAGAATCGACAAATCTCCGCCCCAAAGACAGATAGAAATACTGATGATTTTGAGTGTAAAATGCTTCTGGTCTGTTGAAAGCTGGTGCTAGAAGACGGTAAACCGCATCACAAACCTGGAGTCCATACTTCTCGTTTTCTGAAAGCTGGTCTGTCTACCTGTAAAACCGCATCATCAGGCCTGAAGCCCGGAGTACTCGAGTACTCTGTATAACTTGTATATGTGTTTGGTTTCCTACTAGAAGTAAACTCAGATAATTTGTTATAACTTTGATTCCGGTGTTTTCAATTCCTTTCTTAATTTAATAGAGATCCAGCCTCATCCAACGAACGGCGCGTAGCAGAGGTATTCTACTCCAACAGTACCAGCATCCCTCCTCACATGCTCTCTCTCTCTGCTAGAAAGTGCGGTGCCGCACAGCGTTTGGAGGCAGGACCAAACCATTACATGTAAATAGAGGGGGGTGTACAGAGGCTTTGGATAATTAACTTTTGGAACAAAAAAAGTGAAATGAATCATAAGTTTAGTTAGTACATTATCAATATAATGTTATATTAATGTTAATTATTGATGATTGATGAAAGGTTACTTAAACATATTTTCTTAAAGCTCCCATGTCATGCTTTTCCGGTTATTACCCGTCCCCTTGTGTGTTATGAAGGTTTTTATGCATGTAAACGGTGTGCAGAGTCAAAACCCTCAAAGTACACCCTGTAGCAAGTAAAACTCTTACACAGAAAATACCTCCCCAAAACGCCTCGTTGGAGATACGTCACTGCCCATTTGAGTCTTCCATTTAGTTCCGGGTACGGCCTGATGTCATGCAGTACCCGGAACGAAATGGACCAATCCCGAAGAGCTATGGCCACACCCAGCGGCGCTGGCCGCACCCTCTGCCAGCCTAACATTTACTGTTGGAAGCTCTGGTTCAGTTCACAATCGATCCAGTCATGCCACTGCCAAGGACCTGTTTCCTGAAATGTGAGGAGAAATCTGAGCTGTTTGTCCTACCGACGGAAGAACCACGACGAAGTCAGTGGTTGAAATGTCTTTTTAACACTGTTCCTTCAGAGGTTCGAAGAACCGGCATTTCACAGACGAAAGCTTCCAAAACATTGCCCAGTTTGAGGCCGGATATGCACAGCTTGTTTGGACCGTTTGGAGCAGGGGAAGATTCGGGTACACAACCTGTAAGTTTGCGTTGTTATTTGTGTATTTATCAAACAAGGTATCTACCACGACTGGTTAAATGTATAAACCGGACTCCTAAGTCATTGACATAGTGCTAACTGGGCTAACTAAGTTGCTAGCGTTTCCATATATCAACTCCAATATTAGCAGATCGCCTTACATACATGTTCCTCATAGCTGGATAATGTCTGCATTCACACACGAAATAGTCATAGACCGTATACTCCTGGTGATTTACCGTACGGTCAGTCGCGAAACGTAATTACATTATAGCTGGCGTAGCGTGTATGCTACCGATCTAACCGACGGAGCTAGACCTTAGTTTGGTCGGAAAAACATTTTTGTTATGCTACGTTGCTAGCGTTTAAATATATCAACTACAATGTCAGCAGATGGCCTTACATGTTTGTCATGGCAGGAGAATGTCTGCAGTCACACACACGGAATACTCATACAGTATACTCCGGGTGATTTACCGTACATTGTGACAGTACATGTACATACTGCATGTATAGCTAACGAGGCTAGCTGTATGCTAGCGCAAAACAATGTATTCATGCAAGTTACAATGTATGACCGAACGTAGCAGAATACCCGTATAATATTGCAATTATAAACACGTTATTGCTAGCCTAATATGAACCACTAGCTTTTGTTCATAGTAGTTTTATTACACTCCATTATAGTTGCCGTTCCTCCAAGCTAACGTTCATATCGTGTTAGCTACCAAGGTAAACAAAGCTAGGTTAGCATATTAGCAGGCAAGCTGTTCATTAGATAGATCCACACTCCTACCACAACTACTACTAACGAATCTAAAACAACTAAGTTTCTCTAATATTTTGTGATTTGCATTTGATTTCGTCCAGCCAGATCCTGGCGGACAATACATGACTGGACTACCACACTGATGCATCCTCCTAAAAAGCCCCGGCTGCTATAGGCAAGATGCCGACAACGGGGAGTAATTGACGATATACCGTGTATATATGTATATTTACGTGCATTTTGTACATTTCTAAAAATAAAGTTTAATGGAAATACTTCCCTTATGAAACAAAAATATATTGTAATATATTGGTAAATATAATACAATATATTGGATCATACATTTCCATATATGGGAAAGTAGTCCTTATATTTTTAAATATATTGCAATATATGCATGGACCATGTATGGCTATATATTGATACATATAAAAAAAATATATTGCAATGAAAACAAAAACTGCACTATACATTTATATGTAATAGTTTTATTGAAACACTCATTTATCTTTCATGAGTTTACATAAAATTGAACAGATATTCATAAACAGTTATCTCACTTCGTTTTGTATAGTTACCCACTTTATATATGAACATATGTTTGATGGTAGCCTACATATAAAAAAAGTACAAATTGTCCATTGAATGATGGAAAATAATATACAGTTTATAAATATATATAGACACACACATATATGCACGCATATATATATGCATATATGCACGCATATATATATTCATATATATATATATATATATATAAATATATATATATGCATATATGCACGCATATATATATATGAATATATGCACGCATATATATCTATGCATATATTACGGCCGACCGGCTATTTGGAGTGGAACGCAGCCCATCCACGGCAGACAGCCCAAACAGTATTCGAATGCGCCACTTCCGGCTGATTTCGGGGAGCCCCCCCCCCTCTCCAGCAATAGATTGATCTGATTGGCAGATTCAAATCTGCGTTGCTGCCTCTGTCTGTTGATTCTGTCGCTGAGTGTCAAAGAGAAAGCATTCATCAGGTGCTTCGAAACGGAAAATTAAAAAGAAACGAGAGGAAAATACAGCACCAGAGTCAGGTATGTGTGTGAGCATTTAAAACTATTTTAAATTGAAATAATTCTGCATGTACACTATAAGTAGTCTAGTTGCTTAATCCGTATGTCCCGTCTCTCGGCACTACACCAGCTACATTAGCTAACGTTAGTTAAATTAGCTATGTTAGTTCCCTCGTGTATGAGTGTATAACCGGTCCGCAGCTTTGTGAACATTCAATTTCGAAGATTTTCGATTTTACAGTCAACTGAAGTCGACCCAAAACAGCCAAAAATAGCGGACCTTTAGATCGCTAACATTTTAGCATAAGTCAATGGAGTTTAACATAGCGAAAACTAGCCCCACGGCTAACGGACATTTTCTGACTGGTGACGACGATGAGCTAGTTAAGTAATGTAACCACAGTTAGTCTATGTCTTGTAAATTCCCCTTGTTCTCCTTGATCTGCATTATATCGTTCGTGTTTTAGTCAGGCACATTTAGGGACAGCTAAAGTAATTCAGCTACGGGGTTGCATTCGTATAGTCCATTTAGCTTAGGAACCTTCCTAACGGAGTGAAATGACCCGGAAGTCCCTCAGTGGCAGCCATGATAAGTGCCGTTCGAATTCTCTAAATTAAAAGGAAAGGAGGTTTCAAACTTCCTTTATAACCTCCTTTAGCCTAGGAACCACTGGACCTCCCTAACCGAAAGGAGAGGAGAAAATGCTGCCCCACAATGCCTTGCGGCCGCAGCATTTGCCGTCACACAACAGTCGGCCGTTCACGGAAACAACCGATTATGAACGAGAAATTATATCATGAAAGTTACGGTGCTTATTAAGCATTTTAAAACGTATGTGGTAAGTTGCCAAAGTGCTTTGTTTTGAACGTTCATCAGTATTATAATCAAAAAGAGAAATATGAACGTTAGTTTTTACTGAAATGATCAAATAAAGTCAACATTTCACAGTCTTTACTGAGTTGTGTGGGGTTTGTTCAACTTTTAAAAGATGTTTGAATGGTGATATACACAGTGATAGATGTTAAGGACTAACGTTTATAATAAATACATTTGTATTGATTTTAAGATCTTTTCATACAATCATATGTATTGGGATCATTTGTATTAATGTGGACCGGAGGGAGAGGGTGACGAGCATAAGTTTCACTTTCCTTTTTTATTTCAATTCCAACTTTGGTCATGAAGAATATGTTTCTCTGTTGTCCCCGTTCATAAAGCATAAAACAACAGCATCAGAGCACGGTGCAGAGTCTCTAGATGAGTTTACAGTAGTCCCTCGTTCTTATTAAACATCCATGTTGTAGTCCGCTGTATAGAAAACTGTAGTTTCCATAGTTTCCCCACAGCAGCAGGCGCACATTTATGACCTCTGCTGGCGCATCATAAACACGTCGGATAGTGAAAGTGCAGTCGGATTCTCTAAAGTGCCGCAGTCTCTTCTCCGAAATCCTTTTGAATTCTCCTATCCACTATCCCTTAACCCCATGACGTTTCACTCCGAGGTCAAGGAATAGACGATAGGGTTAGAACTTAGGAGCTGTTTTTTTGGAGTATTCGAACGCAACCCTGGTCTTCGAGCTGGTTACACATGTGCGTTCAGGACATTATTGCGCATCGTCACATGCATAATTACCATCGTCACAGAGAGAATGCGTTCGTGAAGAATGTGAGCATATATGCAGATCTTTAGTGTTGGTAATGTTATAAGATTGTATGCATAGTGTCCTGCTCAGTCAGTGTGTTAATGAGTCTTGATGTCCCGTTTTTAGTTTCTATGTTGTTCAGGAATTGAGCTAATGCTAGCTAGTTAGCTAAGTTAAGCTATGATAGTGTGTGGATGAGATGCTAACTTAGCTTTTATTAGCCGTGTGTTTGCAACGTGTCTAATGTGTTTTAGCAACAATTAGTATTGCTGTTGCTTATTATTAATAACCATCGTCTGGTTAGTTATTGTAATTTGAACCTTATTTCTATTTCTGTGTATTTTGCAGAAACCATTCATTCATTCTCTACTCTACGTTAGGCTATGTGTTGTGGACTAATGCATTCAAGTTAGTTCACATTTTAGTTGTTATTGCCCCTGCTGACAATTGTGTGGATAATATGTAGCCTACAGTCAATGGCATTTCACATTTTGCTCTCCAGTGTATGTTATTTTAATGTTGACCCATAATACTATATATCTATATATTTTACAGGAGCATTGTTGAAATTCATAGGTCGAACTAAGCCTGCAGAACCACAAGTCAAGAGGACAGAGGAGCCAGATAGCAGTGGTGACTGAGACAGAATAAATAAGGAGAGAGGGCCCATGCAGAGGCAGACATCAGTAGTGAGGAATCAGACCCAAAATATACGAGGACAGAGGAGCCAGATCGCAGTGGTAAGGAACGCACTGTCATTTAATTTCACTGTCATTTTACTTTTCACATATCACTTTATTCACTATTCAGCTTAGTTATCCTTGCCATGAAGGATTGAATGGATGAATGTTCTATATTATTTTAATGACAGATTGAACCACAGCAATATTGTTTTAGAGATTTTATATGTTTAACTGCTATGCCTGTCATCTCTGCTCTGTGTCATTGTGTTGTCTCCTGGGTTCTGTAGTGCCCGGAGTCTGTCTTTTTATTTTTTTCCTCCCAAACCCCATCCCCTCAGGACGCCTTTTGCCTCCTGTCAGGTCATCATTGTAATAAGAATTTGTTCTTAATTGATTTTCCTGGCTAAATAAAGGTTCTACTACTATTTATTCAGTTATTTTATTACTGGTACTGCTAATTGCATTATGCGTATTGTTGTATATTGTATATACGTATGTATTTACTACTACTACTTACAAAATCGAGGGTTGTAGCTTTGTGTCAGTACATATTTCAGGGTTTTTCTATGCCTTTGTTCATCTAAATTCTAATACTGATAGGCGACTACCACTCCTGCCGATGCCGATGCCGAGGCCCAGTTCTCCCTTCCCACCACCCCAGGCTCATTGTGCTAGGTAAAACTCTCATTCAATAAAAGTAGTCTTTTAAAGGTGGGGTAGGTAATTTTGGAGAAACCAGCTCGAGTGCGCTAGAATTTGAAAATACACAGCCGGAAAAAATCTGCCACTTCCTCACAGAGCCCCTCCTCCAACACACACGAACACGCACATGACCAATGAGGGCACGAGATAAGTTTGTGCACAGATGGAAGGCTGACAGGCAGGTAGGCCATCCAGTCATTTCAGCCGGGCCGGCTAAAATGATTGGATGTGCTTTTTACAGTACCACGGCTTCCACAGATGATATTTTTTTATGGATTTTTTTGTCAAAGCACTTCAGATATTCATTGCTATCGGGATGTTAAGAGCATTCCATGGAATATAACACAAAGTGTATCTCGAGCCGGTTTCTCAAACTTACCTACCCCACCTTTAAAGATGAATGCAATTACATTTAAAAAAGTTTTAAACAGAACTGTTACAGATGCAGATGCTTGGTCCAAATTCCATAAAATATACCAACCAGTAGCGCCACACTCAGACGAAAATGTACAAAGCCTATTCTTCCACTATTTGTATTCCCACATTATTCACCAAGCCAGCCCATGCTTTAATATAGATATTATGGATATTGTTATAATTCCTGCTGTCTTTTGTGAACTTCTAATTATTTGTAATTGTTCTGTTCCACAGATGCTGTAGTAAACCATCCAGGGACCAAGACATCAGATATAAGAACATCCATTAACACAAGAATTTGTGAGTAAAGGCACGAAAAAAACAAGATTGACGATCAAATAGGGTACAAGACTGTTTTTTTGGCCCTGTTCCGGACATTGTTTTAATGAGTGATCAGCTCATGTTTAAAGTTGTCACCAGGTGAAACAAAAAACAAGATTGTTAAATAGGATAACAGACTGCTCTTTTTGGCCCTGTATGAAATAACAATGCATCATTTATTAACTATACCTATACAAAATGTAATACATTTTCCCTTCATTATGTAATAACACCTCCTTTTGTAATAATTTGCCCATTATGTAGTAAACAAGTTCAATGCAAATATGTAATACATGTCGCCACATTTTGAAATATATTATTACATATTGCTGTGGTTATTACAAAATGAGTTGCAAACAATAACATTACAACTGTTTATTTATTTATTCAACCATGAATCATCCTTACTCATAATTTAAAAATACTTCAGTAGAATATCTTTCATTGGCCAAAACTAGATCAAGTGTTACCATATTCATTAGCCAACATGTATATCAACATCAATTTTGGGATATATTTACAGTTTGGTTATGGTTACATAATGAATATTACAGTTTTTTAAAAGGGCAACTCACGCATTTTGTAATAACCATTGCAAAATGTAATAATTTATTACAAAATGCAGGGACATTTATTTTATATTGCGTTCAGGCTGTTACAGAATGCAGCAGATTATTACAAAATGTGGGTTTTATTACATAATTACATAAAAATGTTCTTGAGTCATGACATAATGTGTTGTTTATAGGCCTTTTCTTTTATTCGTTCCTTGTCCTTCTTTTAATGAGTATTTTGATAACTGTTACACATTGATAGAAAAAAACAAATTAAGCTTCTCATTATTCAGACTCAGCTCTCAGCGCTTAAGCTTCTTTTAAATGTTGATAAAACCAAGGTAATGCTCTTTTCAAAAGCTAAAAAGACACCAGAGCCTGTTTTAGATATTTTAATTACACAAGGAATAAAACTTGAAGTGGTTACCTGTTACAAATACCTTGGTATCTGGCTTGATGATTGTCTCACTTTTAAACTTCATGTCAATAACCTGCTTAAAAAACTGAGGGTTAGGCTAGGTTTCTTTTCCAGGAACAAGTCCTGTTTCTCACTTGAGGCCAGGAAAAGGCTAGTCACTGTGACCTTTTTACCTGTACTGGACTATGGTGATCTGATCTATATGAATGCACCTGCCAATTGCCTGGTCAAGTTAGATGCCGCCTATCACAGTGCACTGAGATTTGTGACAAACTGTAAAGTATTAACCCATCACTGTACCCTGTATGCAAGGGCAGGTTTGCCTTCACTAACTGTACGGAGGCTCAGTCACTGGCACATTTTTATATACAAAGCCATGTTAGGGAAACTTCCTTCCTACATCTGCTCCCTGATCTCACGGCGAATTGTAAGTGGCTACTGCCTGAGATCGAATGCTGTGGTTTTATTAAATGTGCCAACTGCTAGGACTGTCTTAGGGAAGATAGCATTTAGATGCGCAGCTCCGCTAACTTGGAACAGTCTGAGCAATTTGGTTCCGCTAAATGTTTTTAAAGCAAGGATAGATACTATCCAATCGGAAACTGTTGGAACCTGTAAATGTTACTAGCTATGTAAACTGTAGTCACTGTAAATATGCTGTATGATGTCCTTTTTTGTTTTTCTGTTATGTTTATATGTATTCATGTGGAACCTACTTGCATTAGGTCACCCTTGAAAAAGAGATCAATGATCTCAATGGGATTCACCTGCATAAATAAAGGTTTGAAATGAAATGAAAGATTTTTTTTATCAGAACATGCATTTCTCCTCATTGTGAACATATATTGCACTCATGTTCAGAATATATGGTACGTACATGGTCTTTTATAAATCTGAATATATATAGTGCATACATGTCCCCATATAATTGTGAATATATAGCGCATACATATCCCCATATAATTGTGAATATATATAGTACATGTCCCCATATAATTGTGAATATATTCTGCATACATGTCCCCATATAAATCTGAATATATAGAGCATACATGTCCCCATATATTTGTGAATATATATAGTACATGTCCCCATATAATTGTGAATATATTCTACATACATGTCCCCATATAAATCTGAATATATAGTACATACATGTCCCCATATATTTGTGCATATATATATAGTACATGTCCCCATATAATTGTGAATATATTCTGCATACATGTCCCCATATAAATCTGAATATATAGAGCATACATGTCCCCATATATTTGTGAATATATATAGTACATGTCCCCATATAAATGTTAATATATAGTAAAATGTATGTTCACATATATACACAACCAATATATTATATATATTTACATATATTACTCAATATATGGAAAGCGGCAATTACTGATGTATTATCCCATATATTACAATATATTATCACAATATATTATTCAATATATATATATTGTAATATATTAACACAATATATTATTCTATATATCTTCAATATATTTTCAATATATTTTGTAGATATGAATAAATATGTTTTTCATGTTGATTATTAATCAGTATCACTTGGTGTAGCCAACAGCAAGATTTCCTTTATTAAATCTTTTCAATTAACCAGTAAATCAGAAAACAAAATAATGCAATATATTGACAGTTAATATATGGGGAAATATATTTTCTTTGCGTAAGGGTTAGTAGGCCTATCCTTTCTTCCCTGAATTATTTGCTCCTATAACATATCATTCATATATAGCAAACCATGATTTGATTTCTCATCAAACAGTAGTAGTTTATAACGGGTAAAAATAACTTACTCTTTGTTATGACCGGCTCGTAGGCCACAACAGAAAGACAAGGAGACATACACGAGTTTACAAAACCACGGCACATTTATTGTGGTAAATGCAGAGATAGGTGGTCAGGGGAGAGGATCGCTGAGCTGCTTGGAGAGAGAGAGGGGCCCGTGTGACTCCGGGCAGCTGGCGAGCACCTCGGCTCCGGCCAGGTGTCCGTGATCGCGCTGATTAGCCTCTTCAGCTCCACCCCATCGTAAGACAAAGGCCCTGGGGCCGTCACACTCTTCTATAACAACAGTTGTAGGTACAGTTCGGTTAGTTGGCGTATAAAATATGCGGCTGTACCAACGCCATGATAAGACTGATGTTCGGCTGAGAGCAGCCGTTTAGACATGGGCGCAGCCTCTCTGGTGGTTGACTAATCAGAACAGAGTGGCCGAGCTGACCAATCGGAGCACACTAGGCTCACAGGGAGGGGGGGGCAAGAGCTCCAACGAGTCGTTTAGTGGAGAGAGTGAATACTGCTGAATACACATACTTTACAGAGATGCTGTATGCGAAACCAATGTGAGTTTGGAAAATTGCACAGTATAAATCTATTTTAGTATACCTCAACAATGTAATTATGATCAGTGGAAATGGCCATGACATGGGTCCTTTAATATTCTAAAAATGTTTGGGGCCCCTGTCAGTCACGGGCCCTTAGAATCGTCCTAACTTTTCACCCCCTTACGGCGCCCCTGTGCACTGTCCTGCAGATGTTTAACTATGAAAGTAAACCAAAGGGACGGGTTATTCCACAATTCATTTATTTGACCTTTATTCAAGAGATATTTATATATATATTTTTGGCCAAATAAATCAATAGGCCAAAAATGGCTGCACGGAGTAATTACACATGTTTCATTTCATTTCATTTCATTTGTATTTGTCCCGCTGATGGTACGCAAAACCCAATGTACAATAATTGCCAACAAAACATGTCTCTACAAACACACCATTGAGCGAAAAGGAGCAGGGAGAAGAAACAAATCTTATATGACCTGCCCCTTTCTAAAGAATAAATAAATAAATAGAAATAGATGGTCTGCCCTTCATAATAATTTTTTTTTTTTCCCACAGCCAAACATGTTTACATGAGAACACAATTAATGTACAACATAAACAAATAACAGTAAAGCAAGACGTGGAGGATTACACTCGTCATGCAGATAAAATGGAAGAAGTGCTGAGTTTGCAGCGACAGGAAATGAATACGTGGTCAGCTCAGAAAAGAGGGAGTCCTCTTCAGTGCGATAAGATATACACATAATGCACTAAGGTCTTCTATTATAAAGCTTTCCATAGGGCCATGTTCTCTCTGCAGGGCTGTAGTGGGGCTTTACAGAGCATTGAAATGGATTCTGGAGAAACCCTTGGTGCACACGTGGGCTGCAGCGGCCTGTCTCACAGAGCTTAAACAAAACAGGTTCTGTCCTGTCATGTCAAACCAGCAGAGTCGAGATTGAATTGAAACAGAAAAAGAGCACAAAGGGAATGTTTTGCTGCCCAGATAGGGCTTTGCGTCTGGCAGCCAGAAACACCACAGAAAGTGAGAATAAGGGACGGAGATAGAGCGCCGAATAAAAGAGGAAAAGTGGAGCCTGTGTGCAAATGTGTGATAAAGTAAGGGCTGGGAGGGTACAGAGATATACAGAGGGAGACAGGGACAGAGACAAAGAGACTGTTGAAGGCAGGTTTCACCAAACTCACTCTGACTGTGTTGCGATGTGTGAGCAGAGATTAGCTCTATGGAACAACCTCTGTTGACTCAATTGATTGAATTTCACTGTTCCCAATAAAGAATATGATATTTACTCTGCAAAGAGCAAAGAACTGGCTGCACACTCTGGAGCCGCTGTGTGTGTGTGTGTGTGTGTGTGTGTGTGTGTGTGTGTGTGTGTGTGTGTGTGTGTGTGTGTGTGTGCACGGAAAAAACGGAAACATTGACTTTAATTAAATGTATTACAAATGTAACATAACTCTATTAGGTTAGTTGAAAGCAATAATATTAAGTTGAACCTAATATTTGTTATTTAAACTTGATATTATCGCTTTAAACCAACCTAATACAGTCATGTGAACATTTTTGACATAATACATTAAATTAAAGTCAACGTTTCAGTTTGTTCAGTGTGGGTGAATCTGTATCTATTTGCAATACACACAAACACACACACACACACACACACTGACACTGCAATCACAATTATTACTGCTTTACTAGTGTGGGTGTGCTCCGTGTGTTTGCATTTGCACGAATAATTTGCCGACACACACAGATAAACATTTGGTTGAGGCGTTATCTGCTTGTATGTCTGTCGGTCTGCGTGTGTGTGCATGCATGTGTGTGTGTGTGTGTGTGTGTGTGTGTGTGTGTGTGTGTGTGTGTGTGTCTCTGTGTGTGTGTGTGTGTGTGTGTGTGTGTGTGTGTGTGTGTCTGTGTGTGTGTGTGTGTGTGTGTGTGTGTGTGTGTGTGTGTTGGTGAGTGTGTACACGCGGTAATGCGCTGCTGCTCGGTCGTTTAGCTTGTTGACACTTTGGGGTCAGAGCCATGCAGGGTGAATGGTGTTGGCTGACAGCGTGGAACCTCTTCATTATCCAGCCATAATGTTCTCATCGCCATCGGCCCCTCGCCCTCCCCCCCCTCCCCTCCCACGTCCCCTCGCTGCCGCCGACCCCACACACACCGACACACCACCCTTCATCATTCTTCTTCTGCCCTTTCCCTATCCATCCCTCCCCTCCTCACCTGGCTATTTCTCCCTCGCGCTGCTATTCATTCGCTGTCGATTCATCCTCCAGCTCGCTCTGTGTCTTCTTTACTCCCCCCCCCTCCCCCCTGTCCGTGTATCTGTTTCCTCTCCCCCTCTCTCCATCTCTCTGACCCCATTCCGCTGAAGCTATTACTTTCTCTCTGTTTCATGCTTTCCCCTCTCATCATTTTTACCTTCATTTGTCTATTTGCTTTGATTTATTGGCTTTACTGCCGTGACTTTTTGACAGAAACTATACTACCAAAACAAAACGGCTTTGCAGAAGTATCAGACAATATTTTATCCAAACACTATCAGGGTGATACATTACAGCGTGTGGTTGGAAAAATAGCACATAATGGCCGGCATTTCTAATGTCTTTATGAACTGGTTAGAAGATGCTTCTCACAATGCCACAACATCAGTAATGAGAGTCACAAACGTTATACTGATGACTGAACTGTTCTGTAGGAGAGCTCAGGAGTTCATTATGTGTTCAGGTCATTCATGCAAAGTACCATGTGGATGGAAGGGGTCTTCACACAGAGCAGAGACCCACCTGAGTCTAAATGACACTCAGGATCAGGTCGTGTGGAATCTAAGTGTATGGAACAGATAATGTTGCATGTCAAAATCTGGAGAAAATAAGATAACTTAAGGAATTAAAGATTAGCTTTAAATTGGTTAGAAAATGATTATCTTCTCTCTATCAATCATGTGGCTACAGCACGTTTTATTGTTGGTGTAACGCGCAAACAGGACTTTAATTACTTCTGTAAATACTGTACATCTGCAGCCTAGACCTAATTACACAATTCAGTATCAATGTACGTAAGGATTTGAGTTTTATTGCATTACTAGCAAATGTTTTTAAAGAGTCCTCTCCTGCTGATGTTCAGGTGTATATCAGTATGTAGTGTCTCTACTTTAAAGAGTCCTCTCCTGCTGATGTTCAGGTGTATATCAGTATGTAGTGTCTCTACTTTAAAGAGTCCTCTCCTGCTGATATTCAGGTGTATATCAGTATGTAGTGTCTCTACTTTAAAGAGTCCTCTCCTGCTGATGTTCAGGTGTATATCAGTATGTAGTGTCTCTACTTTAAAGAGTCCTCTCCTGCTGATGTTCAAGTGTATATCAGTATGTAGTGTCTCAAGGTTCAAGGTTCAAGGTTCTTTATTGTCAATCTGACATAGCTACAGAGTAATTATGCAGTTGAAAATCTTATGTCACAGGCTTCTCCAACAATGCAACATAATAACATAACATAATAACAATAAGAGCAAGAGCAATACAAAAATAATAATAGTTATAAAAATGAAATAAAGTTATGATGTGGAATAGTGCAGTATGAGTCTCTATACAAGTTATTGGAATGATATATATATATTAGGTATTAGATACATACTACTGAGTAGCAGTTGAATGTTTGAAGTTGTTTCAACAGTTCAATTTTTTTAACAGTCTCACTGCCCGCGGGAAGAAACTGTCTCCGAATCTTCTTGTCCTTGCCAGGATGCTGCGGTAACGTCTGCCAGACGGCAACAGAAAGAACAGTTTGTGGCTGGGGTGATGGGGGTCTTTGATAATCCGTAGTGATTTCTTCCTGAGCCGCTGGGAGTAAAGGTCCTCCATGGATGGCAGCTCCGTCCTGGTGATGTGCTGTGCAGTTTTCACCACCCTCTGTAAAGCCTTACGATCGAGGTCGGTGCAGCTGCCGTACCAGGCCGTCATGCTGCCAGTGAGGATACTCTCTATCGTGCACCTGTAGAAGTTGCAGAGTATCCTGGAATCCATTTTGAACCTCCTCAACCTGCGGAGGAAGAAGAGCCGCTGTCGAGCTTTCTTGGTGATGGTGGTGGTGTGAAGAGACCATGTCAGGTCCTCAGTGATGTGGACCCCAAGGAACCTGAAGCTTTTGACTCTCTCCACCGTAGTCCCATTGATGGCGATGGGGGCGTGTCCCTCTCCCTGCTGCTTCCTGTAATCCACAATCAGCTCCTTTGTTTTGCTGATGTTGAGATGGAGGTTGTTCTCCTGGCACCAAGATGTCAGGTTTTCGACCTCCTCTCTGTATGCCGTCTCGTCATCGTCTGTGATCTGGCCGATGACGGTCGTGTCATCAGCAAACTTCACGATGGTGTTGGAGCTGTGTGTGGCCACGCAGTCGTGGGTGAACAGGGAGTAGAGGAGAGGGCTGAGCACGCAGCCTTGAGGGGCACCGGTGTTGAGAATCAGGGTGGAGGATGTGATATTTCCCACCCGCACTGCCTCTACTTTAAAGAGTCCTCTCCTGCTGATGTTCAGGTGTATATCAGTATGTAGTGTCTCTACTTTAACTCAAGAGACGAGAAGCACCTTTAGCGGAGGAGAAAAGAGGGCGACAGCACCTAGCCATACTGAAAAGGCTATTTGTGTGTATTAAAAGAAGTTTGTGTTTAATTGGTTCCACATAATATTTGATTTTGTTTCCAGGTTAGCTGCAGTGGACCTCTGCCCGGGGACCCAGGAGGGAGAAGGGACAACCTTCAGTTTACTGAAATGAACTCATTACTGTTCATTAACGTGACTGCATATAGGCTAGGCTGTAAGCTAAAGAGATATTGGTCTGTCACCTAGTTTGAACTTTAGGTCTCTACATTTTGATTTAGAACAAATGGCCAAAGACACAGAGGCTTTCTGTGTCTTCGGACTCATTCATGCCCTGCACCTGGAAACATGAGCAGCACTTCCTGCTTCATTCAGAAGCTAATGTTATGGAGCTAATTTCCTGCCATAACTCCACAAACAAACTAAACAGGTTTTACAAATGCCTTATGATTCACTAACAAACACAATGTGGTTTGCAAATACAAAACACCATCTACAAACGAATGAATTTAGTTTTGCAAAGAAAAAACGTATCTATCAAACAAACACATAACATTTTTCTAATAAATCATGTTTCATAGACAAATTCAGCATAGGTTTTACAAGTACACACATTTTTTTTACAACTACAACACTTTTTTTTACAAGTACAAAACTTGTTTTTACAACTACAAAACTTTTTCTTCTCACGGCGGAATATTACTGCCAAAAGTCACGTGACTCACTCACGTGACTTTTGGCAGTAATATTCCGCCGTGGTTGTGCTCATACACACTCACACATGCTCACTCACACATGCTTCACGGCAGCAGGGGGCACTACTGAGTCCATTGGGAAGGCGGGAGGTTGAGCAGAGCATGGAACAGCTCTTGCCAGCCTGATCATGACAGCGGTGTTTCTAGCGATCCAGCATCTGAATTTAGCGATCACAACGAAAACAGCCAAGACACATATTGAGCCCAGAAAATGAATGTTCTTAGGGCTGTAAATATAATAAGCCTTTGTCTAAAATAGACAACATTGTAACTAAGGAGATTTAAACTATACAGCGATTCTGCACTCGGTCAATCAGCTGCTCTTCATTTTCTTTCCTGCTATATTCAATGAGTGATACAAATATTTTTTACCATACGTTCTGAATAAAACTGATACTGTTGGACTCGGTACTAGTTGACTGCTACCAGAAATAAAAGGAAGTACTTTACTGTGTACTTTGTGAGTAATCCTCTGTCAGAGTCCCCTCCATAGTACATAATGCATGTTTTTTGCTATCTTTGATGAATGATAAAAGGGTCATTCCAGAATTGGAGGACAATTTAGACACCAACATTTTTGAAAAATGAACCTTTCATTTTATTATTTTTTGTTATGTATTTAGGAAAAACAGATAATAAACCATAAAAAAAAGTGATTTGCCCAGCTAAGGCATCAAATGTATATTTTCCAATGAAGAATTAACCCTGTTACTCTAATTATAGTAACAGGGTTGCAAGTAACAGGGTTGAAAATCAATGCTAATTTTAGCTTTTACCTCAGGAATTAATGCTAGCTGCACAATGTAATGCTATTGTCAAGGAATGGACACACTTTATATTATATTTATATTTATATATATTTAACAAAAGAAAGATACATTTGAAATTAATTTGTTTTTGTCTCATAATTTGAGTAAAAGGGTTGCGTTTGTATGAGTGCCACACTCCTTCAAGAGTGACAAGATTGGAAATATATTACAAATAAAAGAGAGGACTTAGTTTTGGTCTACCCATGGTAGTAGCACATGGCTTGCTGATGTCCTTTCCACTGTGTCATGCGACAAACAGTTTTTTCACTTCCTCTGCCAAGCTAAAAAGGTTTCGGTAACAGGGTTGCGCGCATGTTAAGGGACACACCTTCTGTGCAAAATTACTGTTATTTAAAATGTGTTTATGATTTAACAAATTGATTTTACCATTACAAGACACATATATCAATAGAATAATACCAAAAAAGTAAATAAAAACCCTATTTTAAATGTTATAGTTGACATGCAAGTTGGTCACCAAGAAGCTGGGACAAGAGAAAAGGGCAATTTTAGGGGGTGTTCGAGAGCTATTTGATATTTTAAATAATATTTTGAAAGCACTTTTTCTACAACTTTATATGCATCTTGTCTCAAGACAAGTATATTTAACACAACAAGTGCATGTCTTAGCTTTTTGGGCATGGATTATTAGATTTTTTATATGGGGGACATGAAATGTCCTCCAATTCTGGAATGACCCAAAAATAAAATGTTACCATTAGTTCCTAATGAAATTGATACGGTTTGACTTTGTATTAGTAAGCCTACTACTAACAATACATTGAAGTACTTTTACTGTGTATTTTTTGAGAAATACTCTGTCAAAGTCCCCTCCTGAGAACAAAATCAAGCCACTTCTTCTAAGTTTGATGAGGGAAAAAAATATTTTTTGGGTGATTTAATGGGTGATGTAACATTAATGACAGACATAATATGAGGTCCTTGGCACTCTAGAGGGGTCATTTTGTGATCATGGGGCATCACCCTTACAGCATCAGGACAATATCATATGGAGTCAGATACTGGAAGTGTGCTGGAGGCGTTAACTGGGACTGATGGAAGGATGAGGCTGATGAGACTGAAGAATCTGCGAGGAACGAACTAGCGGCAGAGGAATAATTATATATTAAAAGACAGCAGCATCATAAGAGGGCAACCATGTGACAGAGTGTGTTACTTTGCTGAAGGATATTTGTGACCAGCTATCCATTCCAGGCCAGACTCTAAAGACTTTCCAAGGTGTGAAAATGCTGCTGCCGGAGTACTGACTGGAAGTATTGCTGATATCATGTCTACCATCCTCTTAAAATACTCTGTCCAACAATATCAGTCTCAGGAAGAAATGTTTTTTAACGCTTATTAAAAGAAAAACATGCATTCTTGTACTCAGGAGGGGACATTGACAGAGGATTACTGGAAAAGTACACAATAAGTACTTCATAGTACTTGTGGGGGTAGTTTCAGTAGTACTGAGTCCAACAGGATCAATCTCACGAAGAACTAATGGCAACAAAAAAGAATTCCCTCATCAAACTTAGCAGAAGTGGCTTGATTTTGTTCTCAGGAGGGGACTTTGACAGAGTATTTCTCACAAAATACACAGTAAAAGTATTTCAATGTATTGTTAGTAGTAGGCTTACTAATACAAAGTCAAACCGTATCAATTTCATTAAGAACTAATGGTAACATTTTATTTTTATCATTCATCAAAGATAGCAAAAAACATGCATTATGTACTATGGAGGGGACTCTGTGTTGCGTGAGACATTATATTCAGCAGAAGTCTCCACGTTTGCAGTCAACCAAAGTAGTTTGTAAGTATGCTACGGACAGAAAAACACACACGACCACATCGCTCAGAGTTTGGCCTGGAGTACGGGCCGTTTATTGAATCTGCGCATGCTCATTAGCATGACCACGTTTCTTTCACTCAGGCACATTCTGATGATGTCATACACATGAACTGAAACATGACTTTGTTCTTATACAAATATGCTTAACACTCCCACTCAAAGACATGTTAATAACTCTCTACAGTGGTACACAGAATCCAAATAAACAAAAAAAAACTTCTCTAGCAGTGTTCAATTTTTACACCTGCAATTCACATTACTCTCCAAACAAATACCCTTTGAATTTGTCAAATTTTGCCTTTGTCAAAATGTAACTTTTGCTCGCATGGAGTTGACCTTGGTTTGCACTCTGACATGCCAAACCTCTCTAGCATCTTTGCTATGTGTCTCTTTTGGCTCATTTTGATCTCCCCCTCACTCTGTGTAAAGTCGATACCTAGGAAGTGTTTAAGTTCACCCAAATCTTTCATTTTAAACTTCCTCTTCAACATCTCTTTGACATCACTGAGTGAGCCGTTGTTATTGGCTGCTATGAGTAGGTCATCTACCCATATCAACAGAATAACTCTTTCGTTCTCAGACTCTTTTCTGTAGACACAATGATCAGCATCATTTTGCACAAACCCATTCTCTGTAAGATGATCATGCAGTAACTTGTTCCAGTTCCGCCCGGATTGCTTTAAACCATACAATGACTTGTTGAGTTTGCACAAGTGTTCCCCTGTTTTAGATTTTGCCTCAAAACCTTCGGGCTGTTCCATATATAACTCGCAGTCTATTGGTGCATGGAGATAAGCTGTCTTCACATCCATTTGGTGTAGGATAAGATCATCCTGTATAGCCACCTGCATCAATGTACGTACAGAAGTCATATTTGCTGTCGGTGAAAAGGTTTCCTTGTAATCAATTCCCTCTACTTGACTATAGCCTTTAGCTACATATCTGGCTTTAAAAATCTCAGATCCATCTGGGCTTTCCTTTACTGCATATACCCAACGACCTCCCACTGCTTGCTTGCCTTTTGGCAGTGTGGTCAGACTGAAGGTCTCATTCTCTGTTAAAGAGTTAATCTCCTCTTTCATTGCATCAGCCCACATTTTTGATTTCTTAGAGCCTACAGCCTGCATGTATGTTTTGGGTACGTCACAAGCAACTCTGTAGAAATAATCTACATTTTCACCTTCATCATTACAATCAGCCTTACGATACTCCAATAAATATTCTGGAGCGTTTCTTTGTCTAGTGGGATAGCGTCGTGCACTCTCTCCCTGTTCTCTTTGAGTACTATCTGTCTGGATCTGACTATCTGCGCTACTCTTTGTGATACATTTTACCAGCCTATGTTTCAGGACTTTCCCTGTCTCAGGATAAAATACTTGGAATGCTGGGCTATATTTGTCGTATCCTACAAAAATACCCTTTGCACATCTAGAATCTAGCTTCTTCTTATCCTGCTTATACCCGTAGCATTCAGAGCCAAATATTTTCATGTTGGACAAGTTGGGTGTTTTGCCAGTAAAAACACGGTATGGTGTCTGCTCTAGATGCTTACAGTAACACCTGTTACGTATCTGTGCTGCTGTTTGTACAGCATATGTCCATAACTGCTTTGGGAGGTTACTCTCTAATAGCATGCATCGTGACATCTCAAATAAGGTCCTCCAACCTCTCTCGACAGTACCGTTCTGGTGAGGTGAGTATGGTGCACTTGTCTCGTGCCTTATCCCTTTTGTCCTAAGTAAAGTTTGAAACTCATGCCCGGTGAATTCAGTACCGTTGTCAGATCTTATGCACTTAATGTATCCATATGGAGCAGTATCCGCTATGAATTTCTCAGTAGCTTTTGCTGTATCACTCTTTGCTTTGATAAAGTAGGGAAAAATCATCCCACTATAATCATCAGTAAATGCTATTGCATATCTGTACCCGTCTTTATCTGCTGGTTCTATTGGACCGCATAGGTCTGTATGTACTAGCTCCAGTACTGTCTTAGCTTTTACATCTGCCTGCCTGTTTCTGCTTTGAGTAAATTTTCCCTGCGTACATATTTCACAGTTATGGTTAGACATGTCATGTTTCCCTTTGATCGACATACCTTTAACCACTTTCTCTAGTTTAGACACATCCTCAAAATTACAATGACCAAGGCCCCGGCTCCACGAGGACGAAAACGGGTTGAATCTGCATATTTCTCATGCGTATAGCCCTCTAAGCTCAACGACGCCGTAAGGGAAACGTAGAAACAGACCCCGCAAACGACAACGGGTCCAAAGGTGGATAGATCTGGGAACGGAGCGCTCTGGGGGGTCCAACGGGGCCGTGGAGTCGCCTATACGGTCATTCGTTTTCATAGCCCCGCCTCTCCCCCGCAGGGTTGCTATCGTGCTCCAGTCGCTACTGACCATGCTACAGTTCTTTGTGCAACATCTACAGGAGCTCCTCCTTGAATTCAGATTATTTATCTTTATCTCGATATGGACATAAACGCGAGTGAAGTCTAATCTGACAGGACGGAGACACGCAGCTCCTGCCGCTGTGATGCAGCGGGAGCAAAACACACACTTCAAGTCAGATCATCACCCTTAGCTATTTTAATTACCTCTCAAACTACCTAAACTAGTTATAAATATGTTCATTTTTACTGTCGGGTCACTCATTACAGGATCAGCTGCTGCATGAGACAGACACTGACGCTGTCAGAAGAGAGGAAAAAGAGACAGGCTCCGTGTATTTGATGATTATATATCATTATATCGTCGTTATTCATTTGTTTTAAAGCTCAATAAATAACAATGAAGACCTTTGACCGGCACTTTTATAATTTTGTCCGGAAGATTTAAACTTTAATACACGCTGACCGGCGAAAAACTCTGCCCGGTTCTGTCGGCCCCCACCGCGGAGAATACACAGAAGTGCAGCCATGACAACCATTCTTCTTCGCTGCTTTTGTGGAGGAAGTTGCTGCTTTTGTGGAGGAAGTTACAGCGCCACGTACAGGTTCGGCATATGTACTGCAGCGTTTGGATGTAAACGGAGCCGTCTCGTGGAGCTTGACACAATCCGGTGTATATTGCGTGGGGACGGAAGGTTTTTTGCGGTTGCATTTGCGTTACTCCGATGCGTTTTGCCGTATTTGTCCTCGTGGAGCCGGGGCCCAAGTATTCTATGCCATGTCTGGATGTCATGACAACCATTACAAACATCATCAGTATGTTCATCCTCTACTGTGCTAAGGTAATATAGCCTACCATACACATCCATTTTAAACTTGGTACCATTTTGATGAATCAGCCAATCATCACCGTCCTTGAAGCGGACCTCAGCTCCACTGGCTGTCGCTGCTTTCACGGAGAAAATGTCCTGTGGAAAAGATGGGATGAAAAGCGCTCGTTTGAGCCTCGTTTTCACTTGCCGTCCCTCGCTGTCGAGCAGAACAACTTCAGCTTCTCCCCTCATCTTCGCCATCCCGGTCGTTTTCGTTCCATCTGCCAGCTCTATCACATGGTCCTCGGGTCTAAAGCTCTTATCGATTGTCTTAAACTTTGCCGGGTCATTAATCATGTGCGTCGTGGCACCACAGTCGACCATAAGACCTCTCTTATTTCCTACTTGATTTTGACAGTCACTTATTTTGAAAAAGAATGATGCACCGGTATCATCCTCCGTGTCTCCGTCTGCCTTCTTCACCTGATCACGGCCCAGCCCTCTGCCTCGGCCTCGTCCTCGGTGTGGCGTGTCCCACCGTCGCTCCTCTCGCCTCGCTTGGATCTCGTTAGGGCATGTCCTAGCTATATGCCCCATCTTTCCGCATGTGTAGCATTCAGTGTCGGCCAAGTCCATCTTCTTCCCTCTTCCACGTCCTCGTGTCCTTGCCCCGCTAGTCCTCATAACGCCCTCCTCATCCGCATTCATGTCACTCGTCCTATATTTGTCAGTGCTCTCATAGCTCCGCAGTTTAGCTTTGAAGTCACCGAACGTTAGACGGTCGTTGGTTTGAGTGACGTGCACGACAAACGGGTTGAATGAGTCAGGTAACCCCTTCACTACCATGGCAATCTGCAACCCGTCACTGATATTTTCTTCGGCCCTTCTCAAAGACGTGAATATAGTCTCCGCTCGAATAATATAATCAGTAACAGTCTCGTTGCTTGCTTTGTGGAGAGAAGAGAGTTCACAGTACAGGCTCACGACTCGTGGTTTGTCCTTTCCTGCGTAGTGCTCTCGGAGTATTGCCAACGCTTTTCTTCCATCTCGTTTTGCGTCTCTCATTATGAGTGATAAACTCTTATTATCTAGACACTGCACTAATTCAGCATATGCTTCTGCATTCTTTGTTGCGTCTTCTTCAAGTGCTTCTTCATCGTTGAAGTCTATCGCTGGCTCTTCCAGGATAACTTCACTGAGGCTGCGCAATTCCATGTGCGCCAAAAACCTCGTCTCCCATAACTCAAAGTTTTTCTCGTCACCGTCGAATAACAACTTAAACCACCTTTGGCCTCCTTGACTGGGCCCATAACCTGTTGCGTGAGACATTATATTCAGCAGAAGTCTCCACGTTTGCAGTCAACCAAAGTAGTTTGTAAGTATGCTACGGACAGAAAAACACACACGACCACATCGCTCAGAGTTTGGCCTGGAGTACGGGCCGTTTATTGAATCTGCGCATGCTCATTAGCATGACCACGTTTCTTTCACTCAGGCACATTCTGATGATGTCATACACATGAACTGAAACATGACTTTGTTCTTATACAAATATGCTTAACACTCTGACAGAGGATTACTCACAAAGTACACAGTAAAGTACTTCATTTTATTTCTGGTTGCAGTCAACTAGTACCAAGTCCAACAGTGTCAGTTTTATTAAGAACTTGTGGTAAAAAATATTTGTATCACTCATTGAATATAGCAGGAATAAAAATGAAAAGCAGCTGATTGACCGAGTGCAGAATCGCTGTATACAGGGGCGGACTGGGACTACAAATCAGCCCGGGACTCTCGACCGGCCCACTTCGGTACCGCCGGCCCACCTCGGTACCGCAAGTAAGCGGCCCACCTCACACCTTCTGTGCAAAATTACTGTTATTTAAAATGTGTTTATGATTTAACAAATTGATTTTACCATTACAAGACACATATATCAATAGAATAATACCAAAAAAGTAAATAAAAACCCTATTTTAAATGTTATAGTTGACATGCAAGTTGGTCACCAAGAAGCTGGGACAAGAGAAAAGGGCAATTTTAGGGGGTGTTCGAGAGCTATTTGATATTTTAAATAATATTTTGAAACCACTTTTTCTACAACTTTATATGCATCTTGTCTCAAGACAAGTATATTTAACACAACAAGTGCATGTCTTAGCTTTTTGGGCATGGATTATTAGATTTTTTATATGGGGGACATGAAATGTCCTCCAATTCTGGAATGACCCAAAAATAAAATGTTACCATTAGTTCCTAATGAAATTGATACGGTTTGACTTTGTATTAGTAAGCCTACTACTAACAATACATTGAAGTACTTTTACTGTGTATTTTTTGAGAAATACTCTGTCAAAGTCCCCTCCTGAGAACAAAATCAAGCCACTTCTTCTAAGTTTGATGAGGGAAAAAAAATATTTTTTGGGTGATTTAATGGGTGATGTAACATTAATGACAGACATAATATGAGGTCCTTGGCACTCTAGAGGGGTCATTTTGTGATCATGGGGCATCACCCTTACAGCATCAGGACAATATCATATGGAGTCAGATACTGGAAGTGTGCTGGAGGCGTTAACTGGGACTGATGGAAGGATGAGGCTGATGAGACTGAAGAATCTGCGAGGAACGAACTAGCGGCAGAGGAATAATTATATATTAAAAGACAGCAGCATCATAAGAGGGCAACCATGTGACAGAGTGTGTTACTTTGCTGAAGGATATTTGTGACCAGCTATCCATTCCAGGCCAGACTCTAAAGACTTTCCAAGGTGTGAAAATGCTGCTGCCGGAGTACTGACTGGAAGTATTGCTGATATCATGTCTACCATCCTCTTAAAATACTCTGTCCAACAATATCAGTCTCAGGAAGAAATGTTTTTTAACGCTTATTAAAAGAAAAACATGCATTCTTGTACTCAGGAGGGGACATTGACAGAGGATTACTGGAAAAGTACACAATAAGTACTTCATAGTACTTGTGGGGGTAGTTTCAGTAGTACTGAGTCCAACAGGATCAATCTCACGAAGAACTAATGGCAACAAAAAAGAATTCCCTCATCAAACTTAGCAGAAGTGGCTTGATTTTGTTCTCAGGAGGGGACTTTGACAGAGTATTTCTCACAAAATACACAGTAAAAGTATTTCAATGTATTGTTAGTAGTAGGCTTACTAATACAAAGTCAAACCGTATCAATTTCATTAAGAACTAATGGTAACATTTTATTTTTATCATTCATCAAAGATAGCAAAAAACATGCATTATGTACTATGGAGGGGACTCTGTGTTGCGTGAGACATTATATTCAGCAGAAGTCTCCACGTTTGCAGTCAACCAAAGTAGTTTGTAAGTATGCTACGGACAGAAAAACACACACGACCACATCGCTCAGAGTTTGGCCTGGAGTACGGGCCGTTTATTGAATCTGCGCATGCTCATTAGCATGACCACGTTTCTTTCACTCAGGCACATTCTGATGATGTCATACACATGAACTGAAACATGACTTTGTTCTTATACAAATATGCTTAACACTCCCACTCAAAGACATGTTAATAACTCTCTACAGTGGTACACAGAATCCAAATAAACAAAAAAAAACTTCTCTAGCAGTGTTCAATTTTTACACCTGCAATTCACATTACTCTCCAAACAAATACCCTTTGAATTTGTCAAATTTTGCCTTTGTCAAAATGTAACTTTTGCTCGCATGGAGTTGACCTTGGTTTGCACTCTGACATGCCAAACCTCTCTAGCATCTTTGCTATGTGTCTCTTTTGGCTCATTTTGATCTCCCCCTCACTCTGTGTAAAGTCGATACCTAGGAAGTGTTTAAGTTCACCCAAATCTTTCATTTTAAACTTCCTCTTCAACATCTCTTTGACATCACTGAGTGAGCCGTTGTTATTGGCTGCTATGAGTAGGTCATCTACCCATATCAACAGAATAACTCTTTCGTTCTCAGACTCTTTTCTGTAGACACAATGATCAGCATCATTTTGCACAAACCCATTCTCTGTAAGATGATCATGCAGTAACTTGTTCCAGTTCCGCCCGGATTGCTTTAAACCATACAATGACTTGTTGAGTTTGCACAAGTGTTCCCCTGTTTTAGATTTTGCCTCAAAACCTTCGGGCTGTTCCATATATAACTCGCAGTCTATTGGTGCATGGAGATAAGCTGTCTTCACATCCATTTGGTGTAGGATAAGATCATCCTGTATAGCCACCTGCATCAATGTACGTACAGAAGTCATATTTGCTGTCGGTGAAAAGGTTTCCTTGTAATCAATTCCCTCTACTTGACTATAGCCTTTAGCTACATATCTGGCTTTAAAAATCTCAGATCCATCTGGGCTTTCCTTTACTGCATATACCCAACGACCTCCCACTGCTTGCTTGCCTTTTGGCAGTGTGGTCAGACTGAAGGTCTCATTCTCTGTTAAAGAGTTAATCTCCTCTTTCATTGCATCAGCCCACATTTTTGATTTCTTAGAGCCTACAGCCTGCATGTATGTTTTGGGTACGTCACAAGCAACTCTGTAGAAATAATCTACATTTTCACCTTCATCATTACAATCAGCCTTACGATACTCCAATAAATATTCTGGAGCGTTTCTTTGTCTAGTGGGATAGCGTCGTGCACTCTCTCCCTGTTCTCTTTGAGTACTATCTGTCTGGATCTGACTATCTGCGCTACTCTTTGTGATACATTTTACCAGCCTATGTTTCAGGACTTTCCCTGTCTCAGGATAAAATACTTGGAATGCTGGGCTATATTTGTCGTATCCTACAAAAATACCCTTTGCACATCTAGAATCTAGCTTCTTCTTATCCTGCTTATACCCGTAGCATTCAGAGCCAAATATTTTCATGTTGGACAAGTTGGGTGTTTTGCCAGTAAAAACACGGTATGGTGTCTGCTCTAGATGCTTACAGTAACACCTGTTACGTATCTGTGCTGCTGTTTGTACAGCATATGTCCATAACTGCTTTGGGAGGTTACTCTCTAATAGCATGCATCGTGACATCTCAAATAAGGTCCTCCAACCTCTCTCGACAGTACCGTTCTGGTGAGGTGAGTATGGTGCACTTGTCTCGTGCCTTATCCCTTTTGTCCTAAGTAAAGTTTGAAACTCATGCCCGGTGAATTCAGTACCGTTGTCAGATCTTATGCACTTAATGTATCCATATGGAGCAGTATCCGCTATGAATTTCTCAGTAGCTTTTGCTGTATCACTCTTTGCTTTGATAAAGTAGGGAAAAATCATCCCACTATAATCATCAGTAAATGCTATTGCATATCTGTACCCGTCTTTATCTGCTGGTTCTATTGGACCGCATAGGTCTGTATGTACTAGCTCCAGTACTGTCTTAGCTTTTACATCTGCCTGCCTGTTTCTGCTTTGAGTAAATTTTCCCTGCGTACATATTTCACAGTTATGGTTAGACATGTCATGTTTCCCTTTGATCGACATACCTTTAACCACTTTCTCTAGTTTAGACACATCCTCAAAATTACAATGACCAAGGCCCCGGCTCCACGAGGACGAAAACGGGTTGAATCTGCATATTTCTCATGCGTATAGCCCTCTAAGCTCAACGACGCCGTAAGGGAAACGTAGAAACAGACCCCGCAAACGACAACGGGTCCAAAGGTGGATAGATCTGGGAACGGAGCGCTCTGGGGGGTCCAACGGGGCCGTGGAGTCGCCTATACGGTCATTCGTTTTCATAGCCCCGCCTCTCCCCCGCAGGGTTGCTATCGTGCTCCAGTCGCTACTGACCATGCTACAGTTCTTTGTGCAACATCTACAGGAGCTCCTCCTTGAATTCAGATTATTTATCTTTATCTCGATATGGACATAAACGCGAGTGAAGTCTAATCTGACAGGACGGAGACACGCAGCTCCTGCCGCTGTGATGCAGCGGGAGCAAAACACACACTTCAAGTCAGATCATCACCCTTAGCTATTTTAATTACCTCTCAAACTACCTAAACTAGTTATAAATATGTTCATTTTTACTGTCGGGTCACTCATTACAGGATCAGCTGCTGCATGAGACAGACACTGACGCTGTCAGAAGAGAGGAAAAAGAGACAGGCTCCGTGTATTTGATGATTATATATCATTATATCGTCGTTATTCATTTGTTTTAAAGCTCAATAAATAACAATGAAGACCTTTGACCGGCACTTTTATAATTTTGTCCGGAAGATTTAAACTTTAATACACGCTGACCGGCGAGAAAAACTCTGCCCGGTTCTGTCGGCCCCCACCGCGGAGAATACACAGAAGTGCAGCCATGACAACCATTCTTCTTCGCTGCTTTTGTGGAGGAAGTTGCTGCTTTTGTGGAGGAAGTTACAGCGCCACGTACAGGTTCGGCATATGTACTGCAGCGTTTGGATGTAAACGGAGCCGTCTCGTGGAGCTTGACACAATCCGGTGTATATTGCGTGGGGACGGAAGGTTTTTTGCGGTTGCATTTGCGTTACTCCGATGCGTTTTGCCGTATTTGTCCTCGTGGAGCCGGGGCCCAAGTATTCTATGCCATGTCTGGATGTCATGACAACCATTACAAACATCATCAGTATGTTCATCCTCTACTGTGCTAAGGTAATATAGCCTACCATACACATCCATTTTAAACTTGGTACCATTTTGATGAATCAGCCAATCATCACCGTCCTTGAAGCGGACCTCAGCTCCACTGGCTGTCGCTGCTTTCACGGAGAAAATGTCCTGTGGAAAAGATGGGATGAAAAGCGCTCGTTTGAGCCTCGTTTTCACTTGCCGTCCCTCGCTGTCGAGCAGAACAACTTCAGCTTCTCCCCTCATCTTCGCCATCCCGGTCGTTTTCGTTCCATCTGCCAGCTCTATCACATGGTCCTCGGGTCTAAAGCTCTTATCGATTGTCTTAAACTTTGCCGGGTCATTAATCATGTGCGTCGTGGCACCACAGTCGACCATAAGACCTCTCTTATTTCCTACTTGATTTTGACAGTCACTTATTTTGAAAAAGAATGATGCACCGGTATCATCCTCCGTGTCTCCGTCTGCCTTCTTCACCTGATCACGGCCCAGCCCTCTGCCTCGGCCTCGTCCTCGGTGTGGCGTGTCCCACCGTCGCTCCTCTCGCCTCGCTTGGATCTCGTTAGGGCATGTCCTAGCTATATGCCCCATCTTTCCGCATGTGTAGCATTCAGTGTCGGCCAAGTCCATCTTCTTCCCTCTTCCACGTCCTCGTGTCCTTGCCCCGCTAGTCCTCATAACGCCCTCCTCATCCGCATTCATGTCACTCGTCCTATATTTGTCAGTGCTCTCATAGCTCCGCAGTTTAGCTTTGAAGTCACCGAACGTTAGACGGTCGTTGGTTTGAGTGACGTGCACGACAAACGGGTTGAATGAGTCAGGTAACCCCTTCACTACCATGGCAATCTGCAACCCGTCACTGATATTTTCTTCGGCCCTTCTCAAAGACGTGAATATAGTCTCCGCTCGAATAATATAATCAGTAACAGTCTCGTTGCTTGCTTTGTGGAGAGAAGAGAGTTCACAGTACAGGCTCACGACTCGTGGTTTGTCCTTTCCTGCGTAGTGCTCTCGGAGTATTGCCAACGCTTTTCTTCCATCTCGTTTTGCGTCTCTCATTATGAGTGATAAACTCTTATTATCTAGACACTGCACTAATTCAGCATATGCTTCTGCATTCTTTGTTGCGTCTTCTTCAAGTGCTTCTTCATCGTTGAAGTCTATCGCTGGCTCTTCCAGGATAACTTCACTGAGGCTGCGCAATTCCATGTGCGCCAAAAACCTCGTCTCCCATAACTCAAAGTTTTTCTCGTCACCGTCGAATAACAACTTAAACCACCTTTGGCCTCCTTGACTGGGCCCATAACCTGTTGCGTGAGACATTATATTCAGCAGAAGTCTCCACGTTTGCAGTCAACCAAAGTAGTTTGTAAGTATGCTACGGACAGAAAAACACACACGACCACATCGCTCAGAGTTTGGCCTGGAGTACGGGCCGTTTATTGAATCTGCGCATGCTCATTAGCATGACCACGTTTCTTTCACTCAGGCACATTCTGATGATGTCATACACATGAACTGAAACATGACTTTGTTCTTATACAAATATGCTTAACACTCTGACAGAGGATTACTCACAAAGTACACAGTAAAGTACTTCATTTTATTTCTGGTTGCAGTCAACTAGTACCAAGTCCAACAGTGTCAGTTTTATTAAGAACTTGTGGTAAAAAATATTTGTATCACTCATTGAATATAGCAGGAATAAAAATGAAAAGCAGCTGATTGACCGAGTGCAGAATCGCTGTATACAGGGGCGGACTGGGACTACAAATCAGCCCGGGACTCTCGACCGGCCCACTTCGGTACCGCCGGCCCACCTCGGTACCGCAAGTAAGCGGCCCACCTCGGTGGTGCCGCAAGTAAATACCGCGAGGAAATTGTCGACGGGGGGGGGAGGGGGGGTGAGCAGTGACTTATCCGACCGGCCCACTTCAGTACCGGCCCATCGGGATTCGTCCCGAACGTCCCCTGGCTGTATATATAGTTTAAATCTCCTTAGTTACAATGTTGTCCATTTTAGACAAAGGCTTACAGCCCCTAATAACATTTATTTTCTGGGCTCAATATGTGTCTTGGCTGTTTTCGTTGTGATCGCTAAATTCACCTTGTTTATAATATTATCACTATAACACTGACCCAGATCGCTGGATCGCGAGAAACACCTGTCATCAGACTGGCAAGGGCTGTTCCATGCTCTGCTCAACCTCCCGTCTTCCCAATGGACTCAGTAGCGCCCCCTGCTGCCGTGTAGCATGTGTGAGTGAGCATGTGTGACTGTGTATGAGCCAGCCACGGCGGAATATTACTGCCAAAAGTCACGTGACTCACTCACGTGACTTTTGGCAGTAATATTCCGCCGTGAGAAGAAAAAGTGTTGTACTTGTAAAAAAAAGTTTTGTAGTTGTAAAACAAAGTGTTGTAGTTGTAAAACAAATTTGTGTACTTGTAAAACCTAAGCTGAATTTGTCTCTGAAACATGATTTATTAGAATAATGTTATGTGTTTGTTTGATAGATACGTTTTTTCTTTGCAAAACTAAATTCATTAGTTTGTAGATGGTGTTTTGTATTTGCAAACCACATTGTGTTTGTTAGTGAATCATAAGGCATTTGTAAAACCTGTTTAGTTTGTTTGTGGAGTTATGGCAGGAAATTAGCTCCATATAATGTCCTCTTAGTGTAGCAGATAACAGCCAACAGAAACCTGGAAGAATCACTTTGCACTTGTAGAAGTGTGTTTAACTGATTTACTGATAAAGTAGAAACACTTTTTGATGTATACAGACTTGAATCTGATGCCTTGAAGCTGATTGTTAACGCGTGTAGCAGGAGCGTTTGTTGTGAATCTGATATGAATGTAGTTTTAATGTTAGGATGTGTGACATGTTCATGCTGTGTTATAACAGTTTCAGAGAGCTACTCATGCATACTGAGTTTCATTTTAGAGGTGTAACCTGAGACACAAAATGGTCCTGCAGCTTTACAGGCATGCAAACATACAACATACGAGACATGTTTAATACAATGGGAAAATAATGTTCATTTGTTATTGTTGTCTCGGTTTAAATGTATAGTTTAGCAAATAGAAAAATACAAAAAAATCAATTGACTCACATTACCTTAAAATACTAAGTGGAGTCAAAAAGCAAGCAATTCATTATCATAAATTATTTTAAATCAACTTGGCATTTGGGGAACTGAACTCAAGTGTTGTGTCACTGTTATGGCCTTTAGCTTTTCATGTAAAGTACAACCTATAAAACGGACTGGTCTCATCAGATTGTTGCATTCACTATATGTAGGGTTAGGGTTAGTCACAAGGGAACATCCTGCCTCAAAAGGAAACATTTTAAACCATCACAGATGCATATTTGCCATAGTTCTTCAAAACTAAAGCGTATCAACATATATTTGTCCGCTTTGAACATGATTTGTTAGCTCTAGCATACATACTGCATTCAGTCAGAACACACCTTTAAAGTCTTACAGTCGCAATAGTTTTGCAAAGAAAACATTTTCAGAAGTTTAAACTGACCTTATAATACTCATAAGGAGTATATAATGACTAGACAAACAATTAAAGAACTAGAATCATAGTATTTTATTGACTTGCTAACATTATATTCTGTACAAATGTGTTTTTTACAAGTCTTTGGGGTTCCACATGTACGAGTCATGTTCCGTGTGTCCTGACTGAGAATGTTCATGTCTTTGGTCTCTCTTTCACGTCTTTATCTCCCCCCCCCCCCCCCCGGCCCTGTGCTTTGATGTGGCCCTCCTCTCCCCTCACATTCACCTGTCTGTTCTCCTTTCAGCCCCCCTGCCTCCCCCTCTGACCCCCCTCTCTGAGCCCTCTTTTCTCTCTCCTCTCTGCTTCTCATTCCTCTTTTGACTGCCAGCTTGCCTCACTCTCTGCTGCTTCTTTCTTCGACCCTCCACTCTTCTCTCAGTCACTCAATACTTTCAATTTACTCTCCTCCTCTCTAATCTGCCACTCCATTCATCCCGTGCTCCCCTTCATTATCTCCTCCTATCGTCCTCCGCCTTCTGTCCTCCTCTCGCTGTTGGCTCGTCTGAAGGATGGATTCAAGGGTCCTCTTTCTCCCTCCACTCGATACTTCATACACTGAGGCTCCCACTGCTCTGTGTGTCATGGCGACATGTGACTTTTTGTGCAGTTCTATGCTTATTTGTCCGGTACAGGACTCAACCTTTGTGTGTGCATTCATATCAGTGTGTAAAAGACATGCTTAATACATTCTGAAGTGAAACATTAATGTAGTTTGTGTAAACTGGTGCAAAGGTCACATCATGTTACTGATGGGGTCAGCAGCACATTCCCCCCTCCTAGTTACATGTTCACCTACATCATGATGTCTGGAAACTGTGGTGAAGAAATGACAACCATCTGCTCTCACCTGCAACAATTAGAAGAGACACAGCAATGGTTTATTTGGATTTGAGCAAAATAGAGCAGATCTTATCAACTTTATAAGAATAGGAAGTTGAGCAGAGTGCTAATTGTATCACTTCCCTGTATACCTATTTTAGCGTATTTAACCTTTTGTTTCTAAATAGCTTCTACCAAAAGTATCATACATTTTATAGCGGCTGTAAACAAAAAAGCTGTGAGAGGCTAAACCCTGTGACGCTCAAATATAAATCAGTTCAACTGCTTGTATGCTTTTTACCATTGATTACTCCACAGACAAGGTAAACATAGAGCAGTACCAGTTCTTTATTGTAAAGTTCTGAATGTGATTGGGAGTGGGGGGTGCTGATGAAGCTCAGCGCAGGTTCAGGCAGGAACGTTCATTCACTCTACAGCTGCACTAACCAGCTCATTATGGGCGTTCTCTCTCAACCAGTTACATTTCACCACAATCTCCAGCAGCCAATCATCGTGCTGCAGTCAAACTTAAAAATGGTTCTCTTCTCTACTGCAGTCAGCTGTGATTTCAGGTGTTCATGCTGCGGCCCGTCTCCATCCAGCCCTGTCATCATGTCCAGTGCCAAGAGAGCTAATCCACAGACCTCATCACACCTCCTCTTCATCACACCTCCTCATCACACCTCCTCTTCATCCCTTCTCCTCATCACACCTCCTCTTCATCCCTTCTCCTCATCACACCTCCTCTTCATCCCTTCTCCTCATCACACCTCCTCTTCATCCCTTCTCCTCATCACACCTCTTTATCCTTTCTCCTCTTCATCAAACCTCCTCTTCATCACACCTCCTCATCACACCTCCTCTGCATCCCATCTCCTCATCAAATCCAGATTTTCAACATCCTCTTCATCTCTTCTCCTGATCAAATCCAGATCTTCATCATCACCACCAGTGTCTAGACCCCGGGATGTTTTCCTATTATACTGATGGATGCATTTCCCACTTAAGATATACGATATCAGGATCAGGGTCTAATCGGCAAAACTATTAACATTTCCATCATATGGCGCATGTGTCAATAAATGTTCTTTAAGCAAAAAATGAAGTGTCTCCTGATTGAAATGCGGCTAACAAAAATAAATCACTTCCAGCCTCACCCCCTCTCTCTGCTAATTCCAATAAAAGTGAGAACAGGTGAAATGTCAGGTACCACTCCCATCTCCGCCCGGCTCCAGTGAACATGCCCATAATGATTGAAACATGAACACATAATGAACATAGAGACCTTAAATGTGGCTCGTACACATGTCGATGCAAATAACCCATGAGGCATAGGCAGCACGTTATCTAAATGAGCAGAGAAACAATGATGGGGGGTCCTGGAGGACTAGTGGTGAGGGGGCCAGCTGACCTTTGGTTCGAGCTGTATTTTTGCCTTAAACGTGCAAAATTGCATCCAAACCCACACACCAGCACGGCCACATCTGCTAACGGCCACTATGGGATGGTTCTGTATGTTTTCTTCAGTGATAGGTAAAAGGATGTGACACTTTCATACCTGCCATGATATAAATGCTCGGAGCAGCCCAAAGGGTCCACTGCCCTTTCAACAAAGCAGAAATGTCTTTAATGAACGTTCTTCTGAAAGTATGGCCTGGTCCTTAAAAGGTCTGTCAGTTATCACGTAGGGATGGGTATCGTTAGGATTTTATCGATACCGATACCGATACTGATACTGCTTATCGATACCGGTATTTTTCGATACTCTTATCGATACTTTTCAATAATTTGGTGCTCAAAATTATAGATTACAAGATGTAAAGATTAAACAACAGTCATTTTATTGTAATTTATTTGTATTTATTATTTAATGTATCTTTTTCAATGTCATACCAAGCAGGTATGAGTGTGTTTGACAGTGTGTCTCTGGAAGGGGGGCGGTAATTAGGGGCAGTTCATAAATCCATGTAAACATGACCATTATTCAGTTAAAACGAGACGCTGCGTGCGCACCTCCTAAACCGGACGCTCCGGTCGGCTAACCATTATAATCCATTTATTATTTATAATTGTAATGATGAATTATCAGTAATCATTTTAAAGTTACACAGAGACATTGGATTAACTGTTGTTATGCCCTTAAACACAACTTTTGATCACAAAACAGCAAAGGTAAGACATAATTATCATCATGGCTACGTAAAGTGAAGATGTTTTCTTGCTCTTTCCTGGCGGCTAGTTCAGTGAGTTTTGGTCGTACAGTGATGAGACTTACACCAATGGAATCAGCTTTCATGTGATGTGTTGTTTGTGCAGATAAAATTACGTAGAAAAGATCGCTTTTGCCAGTTATGTGCTAAAGTAGCCGTTAGCCCTGTTAGCCCTGTTAGCCCGTTTTGCTAAGTGTTGATTTAGACTCTTGGTGTTGGACTTCTGTTCCGTGTAGGTAAAATGGTTAGTATCGTCTGTTAGCTGAGTTTCTTCCCGTTAAGTGGGTATGCATCATTAATAGGTTGTTAAATGTTAAGAAGCCTTGAGACGCTGTTTCTTGCAAGATGTTGCGTCTGCCCCTATGGTCTGCCCCCGGGAGTCTCACAATAATAAGAGCGCTGTTAGGAGAGATGACGAGTGGCATTCACAGTGGCCAATCAGAGTGGTACTCAAACCGGATACGTCACACGGGATGAGGGTTCCCAACCAACCAGAATTGTTTAAACTAAGGAAGTAGCGTAATTCATATACCGATAGCAGCAGCGTTTGTCCAGCGGCTTAACGGTATACCAATACCGTCCAATCAGGTACCGGTACTGACTTAGTACCGGTTCTCGATACCCATCCCTAGTTATCAGTGAGGATCAGCCCCGTAGTTCATTTCCTGACAAATATTTAACCAACTACAGAAGAATCTTTATGTAGTGCCTCTAATACAATAGGATCCATGCAGTGTGGAACATAGGTCTGGGTTAGTGTGATAAGTATGTTGGATTTGTATTGAGTGTAACATAGTTGATGTTAGTAGTTGGCAATTAATATAGTCCATATTTTCCTGATAGCGTTGGGTCCATCCTTCTCTTTTTCATCACAAAGATGAGCGCTGCTTCTGAAGACCCCTTATCTAATAATACTCTAAGTTATCTAAATGTAGTGTGCGTCCTTGCTCCCAGGAACAACCCCGCCTCGAGTCGCACACCTTAAGGTACGTAAAACCTGGAGCATTCACATTTAACGGGGCTTTGACTTTATTGAGGCTGTAACATTTTCATGGGAGCTTTTCACTAATGATGCGTTCACTGTAGTGTTACTCTAAACACATGCATAGACTCACTTCTTAACTCATGAAGCAGCACATCCTGAAAGGACACTATAGAATATATGAAATAAAGCTTGATGAAGCACTTTCTATAATCACATTAATTGGATGCTATTTCCAGTTAACTTGTAATGTTTTTCTCATCTTATCATGATAAATGTACGTATTCATTACTGTAGCTGTATCACCACCTAGATTGTCAATCACGTATACCACTCCCAAAGGTTATAAAACTCCGCCCACCTGTCCCTCCAAACACCGCAGGCACAACAAAGAAACAATGGAAGTTGAACAAAGGACTTTTAACCCATATACTTTATCCAATTTGATTTCAAGTTAAGATTTGTTTTTGCTTATTTTTGTTAGAATTAAGAAAGAGTATTCCTATGTTGAAAGGAGAAGAGTTGTAATTACATGCAGTAAACCACAGATTTTGAAAGTTGAACAGGAGACTATAATGATTCCTGTTAAAGGCTGTCTCCTCCAAAAACAAGCAGAATTCCAGCTAGTGTGTAGAGGTGTGTGTTCTTCTAATTTAAAGGGGACCTATCATGCAAAATGCACTTTTGTACGTCTTTTATACATGAATATGTGTCCCCGGTGTTCCAGGGAACTCACCAAGTGTCAGAAAACACAACCCTCTCTATTTTCCTCCAAACCCAAATCTCTAAAAAAGGGGCTGCAACGGATCTGATAAAAACTGATCCAGATTTGAACACTGTCCTGACGTCAGGACGGTGGGGCTACGGCTATTGGGCCAACTCTCCACCTATCAGGGGAATGTGGGGTTGGGCCACGGCCGGCCATTGCCGCTCGAAAGCGCTGGAGACGCTGTAGTACATATGCCAGGCCTGTAAGTGGCGCTGTAGTCTGCCACAAAAGCAGCGAAGAAGACTTCCCGCCCATAGTTACCATGGTTACCCTTCTGTTTATTCTCCGCTGTGGCTTTTTTTCTCCCTCCCCGAGGCAAGCGTTTGCTCCCACTGCAAACGCTTGCGGGGAGGGATTGCTCAATGCAATCCCTCCCCGTCGAGGCAAGCACTGTAATTCTCTCCGGTTAGTCCACCAGCAGATGACAAACACCCACCTCTCCACCTCTTCCAAGGAACGAGGGGACCGTGCGGCAGAGTTTCAGTTTCAGTTTCTTTCGCCGGTCAAGATGTCCGTTAAAGTTTAAATCTTCCGGACAAAATTAGAAAAGTGCCGGTCAAAGGTCTTCTTTGTTATTTATTGAGCTTTAAAACAAATGAATAACGACTCTATATAATAAAACACGGAGGACGGAGATCTCTTTTTCTCCCCCTCTTCTGACAGCCCAGCAGCTGATCAGAGCACGGCTCCCCTCTCCTGCAAGGGGGCGTGGTCAGCAGAATCAGACCCGTAGACAGCAAACAGCACATAGAGCGAAATGAGGCATGGCTAAAATGCATGATCTGTTTGGTATTTTGAAAACAGAAACGTATAAATATACCTTATATAGGTATGGCCCTACAATATATCATTTAAATATAGCATGATAGGTCCACTTTAATATGAAACACTGGACGATGTATATGGTCAACTCTGCGCTGGAATAACTGTAGGTAGTTGGGGTCAAACTTGGTGATGTTGACCCCGTGTTTCTTTTCAATGCCTCCTCTGCTTGAATCTTCGGTGGGCGGGGCAAGCACTTCACTTGAGTGTGCACAGTAACTCGTTTATATGTATCCATCGAGTACTTTTGGCCTTAAAGTAGTACAGAACATGTTCAAGTGAGGTGGGAGAAGTACCAGAGTGTAGGAATACTCTGTTACAAGTAGAATTCCTGCATTCATAATGATACTCAAGTAAAAGTAGAAACAAAAGTAGTCATTGAGCAGATTAGTCCATTTCAGAATAATATATATGATATGTTTTATAATGATTGATCATGAAAGTGTTCTCAAAGCTGGTAAAGGTGCAGCTAGTTTGAATGACTTTGTATACTGCAGGGTAGCTTGTGGATTTACTCCAGGTGGAACTAAAGTCTGATTTAACACTTGATTATATTTCACATCATTCATCCAGATCTGTAAAGTAACTAAAGGTATACATGTAGTGGAGTGAAAGTACACCATTTCAATCTGAACTGTAGTGGAGTAGAAGTAACTCAATATTGTACTTAAGTACAGTACCGTGTAAATGTACTTATTTCCTTTACACCACTGTTGGTGTGTGAGCAGCTCCACACGCCCCTCTTCATCAACGTTAATAAATGTTAACCTGACTTGGTTTCTGTCCAGGCTCAGCTGACTCTATCTACCATCAGCTAATCACATCATTCTATTACTCAGCTGTCTGTTCAATCTTGATCCCCTTAATTATTTGTCTTAAGAGAATGAAGCACCTTCCTGTAGTGAGTGGCCGAGTAGCTCTTTAATTATTGCGTTTAATAAGTGTAATTGCTATTATTTCCAAAGCCAAATATTCTTAAAAGTATCTCTATTCTGCCTTTTGGGGGTTTCCCCCCAGAGTGTTCTATAGGTCTTTGTGCATGTAAATGGTCTGCAAAGGATAAAATCCTTTCCTTTCTGTTCCCTTTGGACTCCTTTGTTTACTTCAGTAACATAGTGACAACACTACGTAACACTTGCGCTTCTATTGGCTCCAACACATTGTACATGATAGGCTAAGGGGCGGGACATCTCTAAGCAGGTCGACCAACCACAACAGAGCCGGAAATACTAATATACACCTGAAAATGAGCAGAACAGAGCCCCTTTAAATCACATACAAACACGATTCCATGGTATATTTCCTGCTGGGATAACGTTGTGCTTTGTGCAGCTTCACAGTGACAGGTCAAACTGAGCTATGTTTGCTTTCTGTCGGTTAGAGGTGAACATCCTTGACAAAAGAAGAGGAGACATGATGAAATATTTCAAAAGAAAGCAGCCCGTGTGAAGCTGTAAGATGTAGTAAATACAGATCAAATGTAGGCGTGCACACTCAAAGCAGAACACAGACGCTCCGGAACATGCTCTGATCCTGATGGAGGAACACGTAACTGACGATAGATTTTAGTGTGAGAAGTGATGTTCTGAAAATCCAGCTGCTTTGCATGGAGCTCATTCAAAGAGGGACATTTAATTTGGGATCTATCGGGACACTCCCATGTTGTACATACTCCAGCAGAGCTTCTTTTTCTGTGAGGCAGCAGGGACACTGTTAGACATCCATAGGACATTTAGAAAGACTTTGCAAAACTTGGACAGACGTAATATTGTTGCACAGCTGGGTCTAATACAGCATAGAGTGCTGACTATAGAATAGTGTTGCAAGTGCCAATGAAATATTGTGTTGTATGAATGTTGATGTGTTGTTTTATGTCATGTCTGAACAGGTGTCTCGGAGCTGGTTCTTTGAATAAAAGTCCTTTTGAATGAACAATGTTTATTCTCTTTTCTTTTGGTGACACCAGAGCTGGGGTTCTTCAGTAACATGAATGGACGCGAGTCTGAGTTATGGAGCAAATAAGGAATTGAGACTTGACTAACAAATATAAAATACTTTCTGATTTTTCTTCTATTCATGACCTGAGACTGGCTAAAAATGGAGACAGAAGGCTTGTAACGATTGGAAGTTGTTATTTTTGTTCGTCCAAAAATAACAACAAAGACAGCACGCTGCCTTTATTATTTATAATTTCAAAGGATTCTTCATCTAACAAGCTAGTAACCTTTCTCCATTCATCGACTGAACATCCGCTCGGCGTGGTCCAGTTTTTAGTCATACTTTTACACAGCAAAGAAAGCATAGTCAAATGCAGCCCCTTTCTTTTGAACTAAAGACGGTGACACTAGAGGCAACCTCATGTAAATTAAGTCATAATAATAATATAATTAATTAATATACTGTACCAAATATAATCCTCTTTGTATGATTTTGATTTCTGAATGGGTTCTAAAAGCCATTTTAATTATTTTCTTAGATAATGCAGGGCCAGTTATTATCAACCTGTATTTATGATTGAATGCATTATAATTATATATAATAACCAGGCATGCTTTAACCAGAACCCAAAGATTTAGATATAAAGTGATATAGGTTGTTTTGGATGTGAGTGTAATGATAACATAATAATAATATACTAATCATTGAGATGTACTCGGTGCATTAGCAGTGCTATGGAGGGATGACAGCTCATCATCAGGGGCCTATGCTGGGTGTGGGTCTCTGTTTTTAATGTACTGTGGGATCTAATTGTGGTCCATAGGGGCCGTTGTGGTGAGACTGAATGCATTAATGCTGTCCTGATATAGATCTGTGATTACATCAATCTCACTGTATCCCAACACAGAGCAGTAGGTATACATCTCCTCACATTAACCACGTATAATCCCTGGGCTTTGAACTGTTTCTACTCCTTTTCATTGCAGAGGTACATCAGTATGATAAAGCCCACAAATGACAACATAGAGCCAGGGGACTGAAAACGAAGCAGTTACTCCATGAAGATGTTCTTCTGCATAATATGGGTTGCTTTATTGTGGTAAAGAGATATAACAAAAATATACTTTTTAAAGTTTGCAATTCGTCTTCTGCAGATTTGTAGCTGAAAGTGGCTTTACCTTTTTTTGTCTGCTGATGTATTTGTGATCCTGTTTAAAGGTCACCTATTATGCAAAATCCACTTCATCATAAACATGTGTCCCCTCGGTGTTAAGAGACTCTAAAAATGTCAGGAACAAAGACCCCCTCTCTTTTTGTCCTGATCTATCTATATAAAAACCTGTCTGAAAATCAGCTGATCAGATTTTGGCTACTTTGTGATGTCACAATGTTTTTTGGGTTGTGCAACCATTAGCCAATAACCAACCAAGGAACCCCCCCCCCTCCCACCTTATCACCTGAATCTCCTCCGACAGCACCATTGTGTTTTTTTAACCAATCATCTCTCAGAGGGGCGTGGCCAGCAGCAGCTCATTAGCATTTAAAGCTACAGACACAGAGTCAGCACTCTGAGCTCCCATGTTCTCACCTGGACCTCATTATCCTCATCACACACTCATTCTCATACCAGCTCAGATTCACTTACCCTCTGTCTGATGGGGTGTTTCATGGTGGATTATGGACTATCCAGCCTCGGTAGCTTGTGTGACTCTGCCTGCCTGATCACTGGTTGGAAGTGTTTACTGGATCTGCCTGCATGGTTTGTGGCTTTTTGTTAATATTGTGAATGATGAAGACAGAGAACAATGAGAGACACAATAGGATGTACACTATACATGATTTGTTTTTTTCTTGGCCACTATCATGTTTTTAATGATAAACATCTCCTAGAAAACCCAATGGTATTGAACACACACACACACACACACACACACACACACACACACACACACACACACACACACACACACACACACACACACACACACACACACACACACACACACAGACATTTCTAAATTTTGAAAAATGCAAGTAAAACTCCTGCATAAAAATTCAGGTGCAAAAATTATTGGCATCAAAATATACTTAAGTATCAAAATCAAAAGTATTTGTTAAGGTTAATTGCCATGTCATAATCATATATGAAATAACTGGATTATGAATATTGAGGCAGTATGTCTATCACAGCTAAAGGTGTAAATGTTGTATTGGCCAGTAATCTGAATTTGTAATGTAATAGAAAATGTAAGGGAGTAGGAGTATACTCTGCTAAAGTACCTTAAAATTATACTTAAGAGTCTGCTTAAAGTGGACCTATCATGCTATATTTAAATGATATATTGTAGGGCCATACCTATATAAGGTATATTTATACGTTTCTGTTTTCAAAATACCAAACAGATCATGCATTTTAGCCATGCCTCATTTCGCTCTATTTGCTGTTCTCCAGCCCTGTTTTTGCAGGGGGCTGATTCTGTGAGCTGCAGCTGACCACGCCCCCCTGCAGGAGAGGGGAGCCGCTCTGATCAAGTCAGAAGAGGGGGAGAAAAATAGATCTCCGTCCTCCGTGTTTTATTATATTATTATATAGAGTCGTTATTCATTTGTTTTAAAGCTCAATAAATAACAAAGAAGACCTTTGACCGGCACTTTTCTAATTTTGGACATCTTGACCGGCGAAAGAAAACCTAACTGAAACTCTGCCGCACGGTCCCCTCGTTCCTTGGAAGAGGCGGAGAGGTGGGTGTTTGTCATCTGCTGGTGGACTAACCGGAGAGAATTACAGTGCTTGCCTCGACGGGAAGGGATTGCATTGAATTAAAGCAGCGGGAGCAAACGCTTGCCTCGGGGAGGGAGAAAAAAATCCGCAGCGGAGAATAAACAGAAGGGTAACCATGGTAACTATGGGCGGGAAGTCTTCTTCGCTGCTTTTGTGGCAGACTACAGCGCCACTTACAGGCCTGGCATATGTACTACAGCGTCTCCAGCGCTTTCGAGCGGCAATGGCCGGCAGTGGCCCAACCCCACATTCCCCTGATAGGTGGAGAATTGGCCCAATAGCCGTAGCGCCACCGTCCTGACAGTGTTCAAATCTGGATCAGTTTTTATCAGATCCGTTGCAGCCCCTTTTTTAGAGATTTGGGTATGGAGGAAAATAGAGAGGGTTGTGTTTTCTGACACTTGGTGAGTTCCCTGGAACACCGGGGACACATATTCATGTATAAAAGACGTACAAAAGTGCATTTTACATGATAGGTCCCCTTTAAGTATAATATTTGTGTACACGTATATCCTAACATCCCAGCAGTGGTTTTTAATTATAGCTTTATCATTTGCCTCGTTTATGCAGACAATTTAGTCCTGAATCTTTTATTTGAGAGTTTCTTACATGCATTGATCACATCTGAATTCCCACTGTGATTCTTTTCAGTGCTTTCACACAAGATTTTTTTCAATCACCACATTTTCCAAAATCCATCGACTCTTTTCTCGGTAATACTCCACCACCTGTACAACTCTTTTTTTTCAAAGCTGGCAGGCTGGTGCTAGCTCCTGTCAGAACAAACCCCACAAATGGGTATTTTCCAAAATGATCTTGAGAATCTTTCCAAAACCTGACCTATTATTCAAATGTTCAGGTGTATATCAGTATGTAGTGTCTCTACTTTAAAGAGTCCTCTCCTGCTGATGTTCAGGTGTATATCAGTATGTAGTGTCTCTACTTTAAAGAGTCCTCTCCTGCTGATGTTCAGGTGTATATCAGTATGTAGTGTCTCTACTTTAAAGAGTCCTCTCCTGCTGATGTTCAGGTGTATATCAGTATGTAGTGTCTCTACTTTAAAGAGTCCTCTCCTGCTGATGTTCAGGTGTATTTCAGTATGTAGTGTCTCTACTTTAAAGAGTCCTCTCCTGCTGATGTTCAGGTGTATATCAGTATGTAGTGTCTCTACTTTAAAGAGTCCTCTCCTGCTGATGTTCAGGTGTATATCAGTATGTAGTGTCTCTACTTTAAAGAGTCCTCTCCTGCTGATGTTCAGGTGTATATCAGTATGTAGAGTCTCTACTTTAAAGAGTCCTCTCCTGCTGATGTTCAGGTGTATATCAGTATGTAGTGTCTCTACTTTAAAGAGTCCTCTTCTGCTGATGTTCAGGTGTATATCAGTATGTAGAGTCTCTACTTTAAAGAGTCCTCTCCTGCTGATGTTCAGGTGTATATCAGTATGTAGTGTCTCTACTTTAAAGAGTCCTCTCCTGCTGATGTTCAGGTGTATATCAGTATGTAGTGTCTCTACTTTAAAGAGTCCTCTCTTGTTGATGATCAGGTGTATATCAGTATGTAGTGTCTCTACTTTAAAGAGTCCTCTCCTGCTGATGTTCAGGTGTATATCAGTATGTAGTGTCTCTACTTTAAAGAGTCCTCTCCTGCTGATGTTCAGGTGTATATCAGTATGTAGTGTCTCTACTTTAAAGAGTCCTCTCTTGCTGATGATCAGGTGTATATCAGTATGTAGTGTCTCTACTTTAAAGAGTCCTCTCCTGCTGATGTTCAGGTGTATATCAGTATGTAGTGTCTCTACTTTAAAGAGTCCTCTCCTGCTGATGTTCAGGTGTATATCAGTATGTAGTGTCTCTACTTTAAAGAGTCCTCTCCTGCTGATGTTCAGGTGTATATGAGTATGTAGTGTCTCTACTTTAAAGAGTCCTCTCCTGCTGATGTTCAGGTGTATATCAGTACGTAGTGTCTCTACTTTAAAGAGTCCTCTCCTGCTGATGTTCAGGTGTATATCAGTATGTAGTGTCTCTACTTTAAAGAGTCCTCTCCTGCTGATGTTCAGGTGTATATCAGTATGTAGTGTCTCTACTTTAAAGAGTCCTCTCCTGCTGATGTTCAGGTGTATATCAGTATGTAGTGTCTCTACTTTAAAGAGTCCTCTCCTGCTGATGTTCAGGTGTATATCAGTATGTAGTGTCTCTACTTTAAAGAGTCCTCTCCTGCTGATGTTCAGGTGTATATCAGTATGTAGTGTCTCTACTTTAAAGAGTCCTCTCCTGCTGATGTTCAGGTGTATATCAGTATGTAGTGTCTCTACTTTAAAGAGTCCTCTCCTGCTGATGTTCAGGTGTATATCAGTATGTAGTGTCTCTACTGTGACATGTCTCCATGCTTTAATGTTCAAAAAGCTCTTTATTGTTCTCTTACTGCCTGTGCTGCAGCACCTTTTTTCACCCTCTGTCTGAAACCAGAGCCCAGTCTGCTCTGATTGGTTAGCTGGCCGGCTCTGTTGTGATTGGTCAACCGCTTACAGATGTCCCGCCCCTTAGCCTATCACGTACAATGTGTTGGAGCTAGGGATGTAACGATGCATCGTGAATCGGTTGCATCGTTACATGCCGAGGAGGCATCCCGTTTGTGTCCCCCCCACTTTTCAACTGTGTTATTATTAGGAGGAGCACACATCCTCTGTGTGTGTGTGTGTGTGTGTGTGTGTGTGTGTGTGTGTGTGTGTGTGTGTGTGTGTGGCACGAGCGCATTTTGTGACAGTTAGTGAGCGAGAGAGCGTGCACCAGTTACTGGGATTGTTGTTACTGGGATTGTTGTTACTTGTTAGCATCTGGTGCTAGCTGCGCTAACGGGTATACAGAGCAGTTAATACAACAAGTTGGAGGGAGAGCTCTCTCCTGTCAGACTGAGAGATAACTACAGCTCAGTGAGGTAATGAGTAAAATAGTGATTAGTAAAATATCCATAAATAAAAATAAATATGTTTCATTTTGATGTGGGATTTGTTTTCAAAATCCAATTATGTATCTTTTTGTTATTAAGATAATATACAGTTGCACAGTTTACAGTTTCAGTTGCACTTTGGATGAGAACATGTATGTTGTTTTGTACAGTTTATATAAATACAGAAATATTTTTCAGTCATAATTTGTCCGCATCTCATTCTGTTAAAAAAAATGAAAAAATTGTATCGTGAACTTAAAATCGTATCGTATCGTGAGTTGAGTGTATCGTTACATCCCTATAGTTGGAGCGCTAGCCAATAGAAGCATGAGTGTCGGATAGTGATGTCACTATGTTAGGGAAGTAAAAAAAGTCCAATGTAGGCGTTTCATGTGTGTGTGTGGGGGGGATTTTAGCCTTTGCAGACCATTTACATGCACTAAAACCCATACATCACACTACAGGAGAGGGAAAAAACCCCAAAAGGATAATATGGACTCTTTAATTAATAAAGCTTTGGATGCAATTTGCAGATATCTTAGGAAAAGTACATCAGACATGTTCAGTACAAACATTTAGACTGCAATGGATTTCTGTTGCAATTTTTGCAGTCGATTCACCTGAAGCTATATTTCCATGTATTCTTGTGCACTGAGCGAATAAAACTGCTCAAACAAAGCCACCTGTTGAATATTAGCAGAAATGATCATTATTGTCCAGGTTTGATAACAGAATATCAGTGTATGGACCATATAAAGCCCATACACTGGTGGACGCTGCATTGTGTTCAGAGAGTGGGATGGGGGGGGCTTGGTTGTCCATGCATGCGTGAGTGGACTGTCAGTAGTCACAGCAGTGCCAGTACTTCATATTCATGTCTCTCTCTCTCCCCCTGTCTCTCCGTCTCTCTTTCTTTCTTTCTCCCTGCGTCTCTCTCACCTGTTCATTTGTCGCTGCTTGACAGTTCTCATTATTGCCTTGGCACTAGCTCAGCATGTCCTGCCAAAGCAAGACACTGAAATGGAATTTGAGAAAGAGGGAGTGTGTGGGAGATTGTAAATGAAGAAAGGGAGGAAGATGCTGACAGAGAGAGAGAGAGAGAGAGAGAGAGAGAGAAAGGAAGAGAGAGAGAGAAATGAGAATCAGGGAAAAAGAAGAATCAAATGAGAGAAAAAGACAAAGAAACAGAGAGCAGTGTGAGGGATGCTGCGGCATAATTAAAAGTACTTAACTCACCAGAATGACAATGAAGAAGCACAAACAACTCTGACACAGGTATTACATGGACACATATACCTGCACACAGACAAACAGGAACACTGTACACATTGCAGTGTTCCTCTATGAGGCGACAGCAGCACAGACGTCAGGCTAACTAAAGGTGACTACCACTACTGAACACTGCCTTTACATTCACTGTGGCACACTTTTCAAGGGACGGCCTGTTCTTGTAGTTGACGTTTCTGTCGATGGCACTCACTTCTTCTTCTGCTCAGCCTTGGTAGTTCTATTTATTGATTTGTTCTTTAAGAAAAAGACCAAATCTGTGGAAGGAAAGTCATGCCAGTATTGATAGAGAAATGTTTTGTGAGTGTTGGATGAATAAAGGTATATTCTGGTAGAACGCAAGGGAACATGAAAATGGCCGATGGACCTTTAGCACAGTTTGTGTTTATTATTGTCCCAGTAGGTTTATCAAATACATTTTGTAAAGTAAATGTGAAACTCACAAAATTGATGCAGTGATGACGTACTTTTATAGGACGACCCAGAAGTTAGAATCACAAGGCGTCCCTCAACAAAATCCAATAGGATTTCCCCATTTGATTTCAGGTGATTGCAAAAGTGCCAAAACAGGTTCAGGACTAATTCCTGTACCACTCTATCTTTTTATTTCTTTATTTTAGGTATTTTTGGGTAGGCAGAAGGCCTTTATTGGAGATGTTAGTGTCAGGGTGAGCGAAGCAGGCAGGACCCAAATGTAGGAACAGATATGAGGTTTAACTGAAAATACCTTTATTTCAAGGCTACATACACATACAGAGCAGAACTCTCTCCCCGGTGAACACATTCAACTTAGACAAGGATTTCACAAAGACTGACAGAAAGACCAGAACCTAAATGCACACAAGACTAATCACACGAACAAGACACAGGTGAGGAGGGAGGAGAAAAAACCGGGGCACAAGGTGAACACAAACAGGTAATCAAGCAGGAGGGAACACAAGCAACAGACAAGGCGGGGGGTGAACACTTTTCAAACTAAAACAGGAAACCAAAGACAGATCTAGACAGGACAAAATAAAACACAGACAGATCGTGACAGTTAGAGTTGTAAGAGTTTGGCCCGCACCACTATATTTTGATATTTAGTATGATGTGTAGTCACTTCCAAGACTGCACCATGGTTAAATGCATTTCAGTACGTACATCAGTAAGAGAACGCAACACTGTTCACACAACGGTGATGTTCAGCAGTCAGGTCAGCCTGGTGTCTCTCTGCCTCCTCCCCGTCTCTCCTGCACTGACGCTGCATTGTGGCGAGCGTTTGGGACGAGCCTGAGGCAGAGTTTTCCTGGCAGGAAGGTCATGTTGATGCGAGCTATAAGTGTGATGGTATCTTTTCCAATGATTCTATTGTTGTCATCATCATAAAGGTGGTAAGTGCAGACCAAACTGTAGCCGTTGTCCTCACAATCACAACCCATTTTGAGGCACTGATAATGAGCTCCATTGCCTCAGTGAAGGACCAATGAGAGATCCCCAGCATGACGCCTGCTTCCAATGGTTGCCAAGCTGTGGTAAATTCTGATGCTGTGCAAACAAGAACCATCTGATTAGCTATACAATGTTATTGTGTGCATAGCTAACGTCATGTAAAGGCTAAAGATTACCCTTCGTAGAAACTCACTTAAACAATTAGCAGGTAGATTTTAGTGCAGTTACAAATTCTGATTACTGCAACAATAATAATGTTTTCTTAACAGCTAAGGGTTGCAGGTATTGTGTTGTTTTAAGCCAGGGGTGTCAAACTCAATTTCATCTCGGGCCACATTAGCATCATGGTTGCACTCAAAGGGCCAGTTTTATATATAAGAAATACATATATAAATATTTAATATATATAAAATAATGTATTATATTACATTATTGCCTCTGCATTGGATTGTTATCGGATAGGGTAATAACTTCATAATTAACTACGTCTGAAAGCAGAAGTCTAGGGCATATTGCAAGTCTCTTTACTGAGAAGGTCACAAAATGATTTAAAAAGAAAAGCCAAATTCTGAGAAAAAAAAGTAAAAAAAAAAAAAAAAAAAATTACATTTTGAAAAAAAGAAGTGCAATTTTGAAAAAAAGTAACATTTTGAAATAAAAGTCAGATCTGAGAAAAAGGCAAATTCTAAGAAAAAATGAATATTTTGAAGAAAAAAAGTCAAATTTGAGATGCATTGTGGGACATGTAGTTTATGGGCAAAATGCTTCTGTAAAGTAGCATGTAACCGTATAATAAACATATTATATTATTTGCAAGCTCTTGTGGGCCACATAAAATGAAGTCACGGGCCGGATTTAGCCCCCGGGCCTTGAGTTTGACACCCCTGTTTTAAGCCTTCTGCCTTTCCATACTGATGGCTGAAAGTTAAGTGAAACTGATGACCATAACATAAACGCACAGTAGTGTTACATTATTCAGGGGAGCTGAGTGTGTATGTTTAATGAACGTTTGAAATACCATTACAATTCAGTACACTTAATAACTCTTAAATAGGAATTTGGAGGAAAACGCTTCCAGAACCAATAGACCTTCCCACTTTGCCTTTCTATTAGACTGTGATATAGTGTTTGCATAGTCGACTCTTCAGCCTGATGTTAGAGCAGATACTCAGTGAGCAGTCAAACAGAAGGGTTCATACACTGGGGAGCAGGAACATGCTCAGCTAATCTGACCTATCTTTACAATACTTTCATGTTGTGTCCAGGTGGAATTGGTGAAATTGTTGGCCTGACAATTGCACTACAGTTCAGGGAGTCACAGAAATAATTGTTGATTAATCTTCAATGGATAATGAACATCTATTCCAAATGTTATGGCGGTCTTACCAGTAGCTGTGCAGATATCTGATTTAGTCCAAAGAACCAACAATTGGGCTCATTTGAGGTGAACATATCTGCACTTTACTTGTTGTTCTAAGTTTGAATCCTTGCACTTATTGTGTGTTGGTTTGGATAGAAGTGTCAGCTAAATGCAATGTAGTGTAATTTAACAGAGCAACAACACACATCGCTGTGACTGTTCCTTATGAACTGAATACAACTTTAAACACACAAGATTCATATACAGACTGAATATTGAATTGAATATTAAAAAGAAATGCATGAGTTCAAATGTATAATGAGAGTCACAGCATTAATAGCTATGCCAGCGGAGAGACACAATGACAATGAAAAAAAACCTGACCCAATATTGACTCTGAAAGGGCTCTTCTTCTGTGTGTGTGTGTGTGTGTGTGTGTGTGAGTAACAATAAACAAAGTATCTGTCAAAGTGTGACGTAGTCCATTATTTTATATGTGAGACCTCACCGTACACTCACTGTCACACATGTATAGGCACATAAGCACACACACACACACACACACACACACACACACACACAGACACACACACACACACACACACACACACACACACACACACTGGAAGACGCTGTATTGATTATGATGAGTCCTTCATCCTTTCAGGTTATTAAATTATTGATCAGAGACAAATACTTTTAATGGAATCCAAATGTTACGGTGTGTGTATGTGTTTGTCTAAATGTGTATTGCTTGTGCACAAGTGTGCATGTACGGGTCGCCATCACTGTGTTTACAATGCCTTTCCTCCAGCACCTCAATCTTTCCCGATGACACACACACACACACACACACACACACACACACACACACACACACACACACACACACACACACATGTCACTTAAAACACACCTAAAACACAGAGTAAACAGCGGGGAGCTGGTCATTAACCCTCATTAATCTGCTGGTTAATTATTTAACATCGTTCCTGTATTTGAATTCTTCATGCTCTCTGTCACACACCCTTAAACAGGAATACCACAGTGAACCACTGAATTGCATATAAAACTAGAAAATGCAATTCCTGAAGAAATTGCTAGTGGGAATGCTTTATGCTGAAAAGCTGACGCTGAATTGCTATGCTGAAATGTAATGTGTAAGAAGAAAGTGAAGAATTTAGATTGAAATGATACATGAACACTGGGGGCTTGAATGTGTGATGAGAGAAGAAAAGAAAGTAAAAAGGCTTGGAAAAGCAGCAGAATATTTGAACTAACTTGATGGCGAATGATCTGTCGCCATGCCAACGGCATTTGATGACATCCCATAATACGCTTAGATGCGTTGATGGCTGCATCGTTACCAAACCTGTGAAGTTTTGGGCCGTTTGGAGCATTTTCACTGAAGTTATGAGAAAACCGTGTTTCATGGTGAGCATTGTGTTGCCATGGCAACGGCATATCCCGTAGATGTCTTCACGGCTGGACTGTTAGCACACATGTGAAGTTTGAGCACTTTTTGAACATTTTCATTGGACTTACAGCGACATCGTGTTTCATGGCGAGTGGTCTGTCGCCATGGCAACGGCATTTGATGACACCCCATAATACACTTAGATGCGTTGATGGCTGCATCGTTACCAAACCTGTGAAGTTTTGGGCTGTTTGGAGTATTTTCACTGAAGTTATGAGAAAACCGGGTTTCAAGGCGAGCCTTGTGTTGCCTTTGAAGGGCATTTGAAGAAATCTCAAAACTGTCCCGTAGATGTCTTCACGGCTGGACTGTTGGCACACATGTGAAGTTTTAGCACTTTTTGACAATTTTCATAGGAGTTATAGCAATATCGTGTTTTATTGCAAGGGATGCGTTGCCATGGCAACAGCTTTTGAGGAAAACTCACTAATGGCACATAGACATGTTAAGGACTGGACCATTAACTGTCATCTGAAGTCTGGTGGCGTTTGGACCATTTGCATAGGTATCATGACAACATCGTGTTTTAAGGCGAGGGATGCGTTTCCATGGAAACAGCCTATGGTGAGATCTCAGATTTGGCGTAGAGCTGTTGAGGCATGGACCGGTGATATACAAGCGAAGTTTGGGGGTGATCGGACCGTGTCCATTGGAGTTAAAGCGACATCGTGTTTCATGGCGAGGGATGCGTTTCCATGGAAACGGCATATGATGACACCCCATAATTGACATAGAGCTGTTGAGGGCCGGACCATTATCCATTATCTGAAGTCTGGTGCTGTTTTAGACCATTTGCATAGGTATCACGACAACATCGTGTTTTAAGGCGAGGGATGCGTTTCCATGGAAACGGCACATGGCGAGATCTCAGATTTGGCGTAGAGCTGTTGAGGCATGGACCGGTGATATACAAGTGAAGATTCGGGGACGATTGGACCGTGTCCATTGGAGTTACAGCGACATCGTGTTTCATGGCGAGTGGTCTGTTGCCATGGCAACGGCATTTGATGACACCCCATAATACGCTTAGATGCGTTGATGGCTGCATCGTTACCAAACCTGTGAAGTTTTGGGCCGTTTGGAGCATTTTCACTGAAGTTATGAGAAAACCGTGTTTCATGGCGAGCATTGTGTTGCCATGGCAACGGCATTTGAAGAAACCCCATAATTGACGTAGAGCTGTTGAGGGCTGGACCGGTGATATACAAGCGAAGTTTGGGGGACGATCGGACCGTGTCCATTGGACTTAAAGCGACATCGTGCTTCATGGCGAGTGGTCTGTCGCCATGGCAACGGCATTTGATGACACCCCATAATACGCTTAGATGCGTTGATGGCTGCATCGTTACCAAACCTGTCAATGTGACATCATCGTGTTCCATGACACAGGTGTTTATATTTGAGCTAACGACGACAGCTGTGTGTCACAAATAATGTATAAAATAGGTGGAACATGTTGAAGTCAGTATGAAGTCTCCATCAGACAGAAAAGAATAGGCTCAGACAGTCTGTTAAACTCCAGTGACCACGTTGTTAGCTCAAACACGAACACCTGTGTGTTATGACATCATCGTGTTCCATGACACAGGTGTTTATATTTGAGCTAACGAGGTGTGCAGAGATCAAAGGTTTCCATTGTTCTGAATGAGAGATGAACCGCTTACATGTGAACGTTTTGTCGAAGAACCGTAACAGATATCTGTGAAATTTCAAAACGTGAAGCATGTCAAGGAAGTTGAGTATCTGAAGTGTAATTTTTGTGTACTTTCGGGTTAATAATGTGGCCTTTTTGGCAGTTTAACTAAAGGTGTGCGGCTGCTACCGTGAGGAAATATCAGCCTGAAATTACAATCGGCTTTAATGGAGGCATGTTGAAAGTTTTTGTCACTTCATGCCCTCAAGAGGCATTTTGTTTAATTATTTTTGCTTAATTATTTGTCATTTTTCAAGCTACGAGATGTTTTCCTACGTTTGTCATGAAAAATTATGTCTCAGGAATGTAGGGTTTGGGAATTATGGCAGTTTTAAAAAAAAATATGAAGGCAAATTTCAAACTGTCCTCCACTCTAACTCTGACATCACACACTCTGCCTTAACGAGCTGCGCAATGTTGAAGTTAAAATGTAAAAAATGTGATGAATTATGGGCTATATCTCTGGAATTATGAAAGTTATGAATGAAAAAAGTAATAGCCATCGATTCCCGACCGAGCTGAACGTTTTGATGTTTGAACGGAGTTTCTGCGATGTTCAATGCGGGAGGAGAAGAGGTGCAAAATTCCGGCAGAATAAAAAAGAATTTCCTGCGTAGAAGAACATTTAGTGGGAATGCTGTATCAGCATTCCCACTAAATGAATAGGTGTGAGTCTTTAGGGAGTGAGGTTTGATATCACATCATTTGTGAACAAATCCAGTTTACAAATTCTCACATCATTTTTTGTTCGACCCCTGGGCGGCTAGCCAGCTAGCTTTTAAATATATAAAGTTAGTTACCAAGAATAAAATGTGTTAATTTGTGGTTCTGCCATCAGCCAAGTCTTAAAGCTGAAGAGCCAAGCCGTAACGTGATCAAATTGCATAATTTGTATTATTTATTTTAAACTGCAACAGGTCTGTATAGAGTAGAAGTTATCTTAGCCTTATGTCAATGGTGCCAAGTCATACAAGCTATGCTAACTAACACTTAACAGTTACAAACAAATAATTCAGACGAACATGTTTTTAATTCAACACATGGTGCTACAGTATGTAACGCAGGGGTGCCCAACCTTTTTTGAACCGAGAGCTACTTTTAAAGTTGCCAGTCTGCCGAGATCTACCAGTCCAAATAGAGAGGCGTAGCCATTACTGACAGCCTACAACCAGGTAAATACACACTTCTACTTGTATAAAACTGACCTTTGTACGATTAATACTTCATAAAATACTGCAGATCCTTTATCTACCTCTTTCTAATCTACAAACATACAAGTATTTAACTGAAGTTACACAACAGTGTTGTTGATACAGAGTTGGAGTGTATTCACACGTCACATACTACAGTGGGTAATGTTTTCAAGAAACATTGAACAGTGCTGCCACATATGACACAGGAAAAAAAGAAAAGACACTGAACCCTTTCTTTGCCATTATATAAAAATAGTGTTGCTACAAAAGTATAAATTAGGCTTACTAATAAGACAACCCAGATCTGAAGCTACACAGGAATCTGCTGCCAAAGTGCAATAAAAAAGACTAAATTAATAGAATCAAACCCTTTTTTTGTTGCATTTTAGTAGAGTATAAAAAGAAATGCCTTTAAAATAGGATGCAAGCAACACTAGTTTCTTAACCTGAATTGATAATAGACTATAATCAATTTAAGTTTGCATTCTTATACCATTTTGTACAATAATTATAATGAATAAGTTCAAACAAACTCAAACTTACAGCTGATTAATAACGGTATCTAACTTGAGTTTTTATTACCTGTTGAAATGCTACTGTTATTTTTACTGTCCCCAAAAAGCGCGTCGGCAGCCTCCAGGAATGCTTCTTTCACAACTTCGCCGTCTTTGAAAGACTTCATGTGTTTCGCAAGAACGTGACTGACACGATAAGATGCTATGGTAGCAGCCTTGCTCTTGTTGTTGGGCCTGGTGAAAATGGACTGCTGTGCATTTAGCTGTCCTTTCAGGTCCCTCACCTTTTGGGAGCGTAGGGCAGAATTAGGAGGGAATTCCGTCTCGTAGTGGTTGTGCACTGTTTTGAAATGCCGCTCCTAAATTACCCTTCTTCGATAAAGCCATGCTCGCATTGCAGATGAGACAGATGGACTTTGAATTGGAATAGATACAAAAATAATCATCCTCCCACTCGGAGTGAAAATTATATATGTTGGGCTTTTTTGCTTCTGCCATAATTGCGGTCTTGTGTGTGTGCGGACTGTCACTCCTGTTGACACGGACAAAGTCAGCGAAATAGTGCCCAGTGCCCACCAGCCACGCCCCGACACATGGGGTCACGCCGGCCAATCACAAAGCTTTGATGCGTTCAAGTGCATTATTCTGGCACAGGAAGATTATGTTATAGGACATTAACGATAAAACAGAATATTGTTGTTCTATTTTTAGACACATCTCGCGATCGACTGGGAATCTCCGGTCGATCGCGATCGACACTTACATTATTTTAAAAACACAGTTAATACGGTGAATTCATTTTGTTTTCTCCGCTCACATCATGGCCAGTCAAGGCGAAGCGTGGTATTTGAACTATCCGCCCTTGACAGAAGTCCCCCCCCCCCCCCCCCCCCCCCCCACACACACACACACACACACACACACACACACACACACACGCACACACACACACACACACACATACACACACACACACACACACACACACAGGGCCGGCCCTGACCAATTTGCTGCCCTAGGCAAGATTTTAGCTGGCGCCCCCCCCCCCAAAATGCAGACACCCACTATGACTCGCGCATGCATGCACGTGCACGGTTGTGGCATGACCACCTAAACAGAAGGATATGGACACAAGATGTGTGCAAATGTATTTAGTATCCTATCCATTTGAACATGATTTAAGTGGGGGGTGGACCTAACCTCCTCTCGGGGGGTCCGGGGGCATGCTCCCCCGGGAAGATTTGTTTTTTAATGTTGAAGTTAAAAGCATCAATCTGGTGCACTTTGAGAGCAACATGAAGAGATCTATGGATACATCTCTCAACACCCATATGAAACAGAACTGTAAGCACATTTTCTTTTTCTTTATGGATATTTTACAAATCACCCCCCTTTTAAACTGTATTCTTGTTTATTAACAACTTTTTTTTACTGTCATATAGTATTTTATACTATAAGAGAACAGATGAAAATCTATTCTCTTATTTTTTTATAACTATAATGATCATATAAAGGTGTGCCTTTACCTCCCTGAGCTGAGGTTATCAGGGCCACTCATGCGGCTTTCACACCAGCACTTTTCCCTTTCTAGCTCCTAGCGAGAGCTTTTCTGGTTCAGCTCCCGTTTCCCTTTTCAGCTCCCGCTCTGTTCACACTGCCCAGAGCTGCCGAGAGATTTTCTCCCACAACAACGGGGGGGGGACTGCGTCGGGTCGACGATCGTGTTGCTTTTAATCATACGAAGCCAGATTAAATTAAATAACGACTTCTCCAACCTTATACTTTTCTCCAGAGTGCCGTGGTTCATTGTTTATTAATGTGTTTCAGCGGCATTTACCGACCGCTACAGTGCTGGCTGCTCTTCCACGGGAGTGTATTCTCCCGTTAGCTCCGGGTTAGCTCACACGGCTCTAAAGTATTCACTGTCTGACTGTCACACAAGCAGCTGATTCATATCCCCAGTTCCCCTTAAGTGAATGTGTGTCAGTCTGAATTGACGCTGTTTGGCATCACAACGCTGTTATGAAAGTTTCTCTGGTATAACATGGGTGATGTTAGCATAGCAACCGAAGCTAAACTGACTACTTGCTAAGCCGTTTTCTACAGGCACTTTTTACCGGCGTATTTTTCATTATGATTCTACTTGTGATAGTCGGACATGACAACCTGTACAGCCCATGTATTAATTCCATCCGATAGCTGCTATAATAACAAACCAAACGTCTGCCTGCTCTCCACAATGATCAATAACAGCGAACGGATGGTCAAAGTAAGGTTTCCTGCACGCCTCGACGTAAGAGACGTAAGCGACGCCGCGTCATAGCTCCAAAGCTCTTGCCTCTGGACCGACAACTTTTTGGAGCTGGAAGTGAACCGCATTCCGGAGCTATGACGCGCCGCCGCTGCGGTGTGAACAGGAAAAACCGGCGCTTTTCAGGCTCTAGCTCCCAGCAGGAGCTGGAAAAGCGCCGGTGTGAAAGGGGCAACAGTCTTTCAGGAGAGAGCTCTCTAAAGCTCTCCCCCCTGCGGCCGCTTACACAGTAAATTCCAATGTTAATAAAAGCTGTATACGTTTTTTGGGAGTTTGATTTATTTTAAATTAATACAAATACAAAATTAAAACCTATAATTGCACACTAAAACCATTATTTCAAAAAAAGAACTATTTCACATAAACCTCTGGTTTTTACTGGGGCTGGGGCAGTTCAACTTGATCTTGGGGGGGGGGGGGGGGGGTGCACCATAGTTTATGGGCGCTGTACGCAATATAGGCGTAGTTCTGTTAGTATAAGATAATAAGGTGTACTTTGTTGATCCAAAATCGGGAAATTGTGTTGTTATGAAATAAAAAATATATATTATCTTTTAATTTCTAATTTTTGTATTTCTTCTTTTTTTCAATTTTCGGCGCCCCCCATTGATTGATGCGCCCTTAGCATTCGCCTATACTGCCTATGCCAAGGGCCGGCCCTGCACACACACATGCTAAGCTCTTCTCTTGTGTGTTGTCTGTCTGGTTTCCTCGTTGCCCGGCCCCTCACTATCACATCAAAACCAGAGATGATGGTTCCAGTCACCGTCCAGGAAGAAAAACATGTCAGACCTGTGGACAGAATGTAAGAATCTAAAATAATTCCATCTCATGAGGGACAAAGAAAAATGGAGATTGCTCAGTTTTCGAAAAAGAATATCTACATTGTGAGGGTGATCAAATATTCTCAGCAGACTTGCACAATATTTACCATAATTGCCCTCGGGCGTTCAACCGAGTTAGTTCAGGTGTGGAGGAGGAAGAGGCCGCGGGCTATTCTTAGATCAGGCAGGAGGCAAGATGGCTACACGCTGCTTAATTTGCTAGCTGGGTGGACTCGCTTTCGTCTGAGAGGTTGAGAACTAAATCAAATGTGCAATGAAAAAGCCCAAACACTGCATTTCACTGCATTGGTAATTCTTAATGGGTGCAATGTGCTTGATTTAATTATATTTTCATATTCTGTCAAATTACGTTTTAGCCTTGGGTCAGATCTTAGCACATGACAAGTAGCATGTTTGTATGCAAAATGTTCAATTGAAAAGGTCCCATACTGTTTTATTTTCAAAGTTTGTAGATGTATTCTATGCTAGACATCAGCCATTTAAGAATAATTAGAAGTAGAAGAATTATGGTTAGCCTTTTAAATAAAATGATATATTAAAATAATTGTGTTTCTTTGTCTCCAGGACAGGTTGCATTTTTGGAGCGTTAGGCCAAATCTGTTAAGGTCCCCCCCCCATTTTTTGTAACAATGCATCCCTTTAACACAGCTTACCACAGACTCTTACCTAAGTGTAACATATCTGCATCCTCCCTGTGGTTCTAGCTAGCGTTTAGCTGAACTTAAATAGCTGACGTTAGCTTTGCTTGACCATAATAATACGAGGTTTGCCAAAAAAACTATTGTTCTTATAAAGTACAGTAAAATACATAGGGTCCCGGGTGCCTATTGCCTGGTCTCTTTTAGAAGTTCATATTAAAATGTGTTGCTCGGCTTATTCAAGCTAGCACAAGAAGAACAAGAACAAGAAGACATTTGGCACACATCATGATTCATCACACGTCTCTGTAAAATGTACCATTTATGTGAGAGTAACAACTCAAACCGACGAGCGTTATGTATTTGGTATTTGCAAACAGCAATAATACAGAGTTTATTTGCGTTTGGAACAGGAAATAGGAGATCTGATATCAAGTCTTAACTCAAATTCAAAGAGAAGCTTTATTGGCATGACCATATCAAAACATAGTAAACCAAAGCATATTGTACAAATGGTACGACAGTAAAGAAAAACAAGTGTATATGAAGCTCAGCGCAAGTTCTTTCAGGAAGACTGGGTATACATTCACTCCGCAGCTGCTTATAATCAGCTCATCACGGGCGTTGTCTATAACCTATTACATTCACCTCATTCTCCAGCAGCCAATCACTGTGCTGCAGCCAAACTTTAAAATGGTTCTCCTCTCTCCTGCAGTCAGCTGTGATTTCAAGTTGTCATGCTACCGCCCACCTCCTCCCCATCCACCTCCTTTCATCATATCCAGTGCCAGGAGAGTTAACCCAAAGACCTCATCACACCTCCTCTTCATCCCATCTCCTCATCAAATTCAGATCTTCAACATCATCACCAGTGTCTAGACCCCGGGGGGGTTCCCTATATGCTCACGGCTGCATTTCCCCCTTTAGATATACGATTTCAGGATCGGGGTCTAATCGCCAAAGACTTAACATTTATCATATGACATGTGTCAATAAATGTTCTTTAAACAAACTGAAGTCTCTCCTGATTGAAATGGATAGAGTTACTCAAGAAGCATGTGGGGACGGATTCTAAAGTCAAGTCTGATCTTACTAAGAGCTGTCCACTTTGGATCAAAAGACACCAGATCTCAGAATTTCCATTTCCTGTAACAAGTGTGCTTTTCCACTGAGTGTGTCTTCAGTTTGTCTCGAACAAAAGCAGTGTTTGCATCTGAATGCAGGCGCGTTTCACTGCAGGCCAAGCTGGGCACAAACTGCTGCTGAAAACACAAATTATATTAGGTTAGTTGAAATCAATAATATTAAGTTGAACCTAATATTTTATATTATTGCTTTCAACTAACCTTATACAGTTATGTGAAATCTGTTGACATAATACATTTAATTAAAGTCCACGTTGCAGTTTTCTCAGTGTGTCTGTCTGATGATATTTAAATGCCCGTTCTCCACTCTGTTTCATCTCTCCCTGTCTCTCTGTTGCTGCCTGTGATGTCTCCTTGCTTGCTGAGTTTGATTTTCAGATGTAAAATGATGCAAGTGAAAGCAAGTAAATAAACCGGTTATATACATTATCTGCTCTCTATTTTCCTTCCCTCTCTGTCCCCTCTCTGTGATTCCACTGCAGACACACTGGAACAAAGCACGCTGAGACAGAAAGCGTATGCCTAAGCTTTCCTCAGAGCATAGTAAAATGAAATACAGCGAGGAGGAGGAGGTGGGAAGATAGAGAGGCTCTTAGGTGAATTGTTTTGTCGGATTAATGTTGAGGATAAATAAAGAGAAATCTGAGGTGTCGCTGAGCTGTGATGAGCTCCATCACTCCGCCGCCCTAATGAAATCACCCCGCTTCTCATATTTCACTCAGCAACACAATCTGATTAAGGCCTCTTCCAAATATGGACACACGCATAACACACATATGGGGAGCCAGCACCACTGTGTGACGCATACACACACTTTCACACTTCAAATATGGAGACATATAGCCTGGAAAGAGGAATGGAGGGGAGGGAGGAGAGGAGCTGAGTGATGGCTTGATGTCCCAGGGAAACACATATGGAGCATTGTACAAACACAACCTGTACACAAGTCCCTCATCATGTGTGTACCCTCCTGCGTCATGCTAACACTGTGCTGAGAGATCACAGCCCTGCTACTCTCATAGAGAAGTGCTGAAACCAATTTCAGTTTGGGTGCTGTTATGAGTTTCCAGTCAGGCAGAAAATAAGACATTTTGTTTTTACTCTAACACAGGGGTCACCAACCATTTGTCACTGAGGTACCTGAAGGATGGATATGGAGGGCTGCTTGTTTGATATCATCTTCCTGAAGAATATACATTTGCAGTTTTCCTTTAAATAATGAATATTATCATTTGAATAGACTACATTTGATACCATTATTATAGCTACAGTCTATGATCAACACAGAGAGCAGCTGAGAGAGTATTTTCCCACTGCAGTGACAGCATAGGGCAATATAACACTGCTGCTATTGGCCCAAACTGTTCAATATGAACAGCACAATTTAAAGGTGAGTATTTGTGTGTTTGCCTCTGACAGACGTGTTTGTTTTGTTCTGACGGCAGAGACTGCTGACACACAGAGACTGAATCAGCAGAGCACTTCACACACCGTTTAGAAGTTTGGAACATTTCTCCCAGCAAAGCGATCAGAAGTAGAAAATGCTATTTCATTTACCGACCCTGAAAACACTTGCTACACAGGGAAAGGGAGATTTCCCTTTGTCAACTTGACCCCCCAGCAGTTCTACTCTCTTTCATTAAACATTATTATTTACCAACCTTTTGCCCCGTCTTTGCTCTGCACCACGGTTCTAAGCACACACAGAGGGCGTGATGCCAGAGCCAGGCACGTACATGGTATTATATCTAATGATATGATAAATCCTGCTGATGATGTTTCTTGTTTCCAGCCAAAGCAGAACATGAGAACTCTACCTGCGTATGTTGAGTGAGAAGAAACAAAAGGATGGGATTTGAGGTGTTTGACAAGCCTAACAACTGATGATGATGAGAACCTGATCCTGGCTGAATAGCTATATCTCATCAGAAGTTTAAGAACCTGATTGGGTCACAGCAACATTTTAGGAAGCCCTTGGACTGTCTGACAGGAAATGCTGACAACAGTCACTTTGAAAATAGGCTCTGGCTCATGACCCTTTGGGCCCTTGCTTTCTACATGCTGTTTCTCTAAGTGTTATCAATACGTAGATAAATAATGACTAAAAAGCACGAGGTGAAATCTAAGGTTGTTCTCAACCGAGGATAATTTCTCCAACCAATCGATTGGACGGCATTGTTTTGTTCATATTTAACCCTGCAGCAGTTGGGGTGACTTTTGTGATTTCTCTGTTGTATACATTCTCCTAAAGTTAAGAGAACCTGTGACTTTTCCTAAAGTCACTGTTATTCATCACAGTGTCTAAGCTACAGGCAAACAGGACAGAACAGCCTAACAAACATTACGGCTGAGCAGAAGCCCATTTTAATCTGCTTTATCATTCAGACAAATCTTACATTCCTAAATGTGCTGTTTTTCATCAACTATTCACATTACATTACATTTAGCTTCTATCCAAAGCGACATACAATAAGTGCAATAAACCATAAAGATTCAAAGTAAGGACAACAACAACAGTGCAACATATTCCCTTCAAACAAGCAAGATCATTGTAACTTAAACTCTTAAGTCCTTATTTTATTTTTTATTTTTTTTATTGGCCAAGGTACAAGTGAAACAGGTGTGTCTTCAGTTTGCCACAGAAGCTGTATCACGTCTATAGAATCCGATAATTCAATAATTAGACAGTTAATAAACTATTTTAATACGGTAAACAATCATGTTTTAGTGTGTGGTGCTCCTCGTGAAGTTTTTTTAAAATTACGTTTCATCTGGACTCTGTGTGGTTGGAACAGATTTGTGTGAGTCACTAAAAGATTCTGAATCCTGATCTGATGTCTGTTTGGCTTTATCCAAAGACTAAAGAGAAAGGTGTTTGTAAGACCTGCTTTTCCATATTTTATTATGTCACTACCTGTTCAACATTCATTATTGGTTTTGCTAACAGTGTCTCGATGAGAGTGAGATTGTTTGCTGTTGTAGCTCCACTTGCTAACAGCAACATATTCACATTAATACCTGCACAGCGCTCTGATCGAGACGTTAGGGGTTCTCCTGGTGATGCTGCTAATTTGTGAGTGTTGGCTCGGCCAGCCAGAAACTCATTACCTGTTTTCATCCAGCCCAGCCTGCACACTGCAGAGCCCACAATGCCATTACAACTCATCAAGGAGGAGAAGAGAGGGGGGGGGGGGGGGGAGAGTTAGTGAGGGGCTGAGAGTGAAGATGTTGGGATTGTGAATGTATGAGACTTGTTCGGACAATTCAAATTTAAACTACCGCAAAAATGTGAAACTGGAGTGCAAGGGCTCCTTCAACAACCGGAACGAATATTGACGTCCTGCAAGTTACCAACTAAAGGAGGAGTAAGTTCAGGAGATGCTGTTAGAGGAAAACAGACGAGGCTGGAGTGGTGACTGTATCAGCAGAGAAAGGAAGATTCCTTTTCCTCAGGAGTTTCCCGAGGTCCTAGGATGAATCCCATATGAGCCGGAATGGCGACGGTGGCTGTGAGGGAGTGCGTTCTTCTTTCAACCAGAAGGTTGTTGGTTCGGTCCCAGCCCGTGCAGTCAACATGTCGATGTATTCTTCGGCAAGATACTTAACCCTCAATTGCTCCTGATGGCCAATGGTGTATGAATGTGTAAGAGTGTTAGCTTCCCTAGAGCAAGTGGCACTGCTCTGTATGAATGAGGTGTGAATGGGTGAATTACTTGTAGAATTTAAAGAGCTTCGAAGGGTTGAAAATATCTGATAAAGCTCTATAAATACAATCTATTTATTTTGAATAAACAAAATATTATTATCATTTGAGGGTAATCTCTTTAGATTTTGTGTCCAAATCTCCTGTCAAAACTGCCAAGAACATTGATGCTCCCAAGAAGATGAACCAATTTAAACTTTACTTTGTATCTGATACTACTGGTAAGTCTAAGATAAGTACATAATCATGTTGTTCCTGTACACATTTAATACAGGGTGTAATGAAGTTCACGTCCTCTAGGGGCCACTGGCCGGGCTCTAGACTTTATTCTTGTTTATTTATTATTATCGATGTCCTATTATGAACTGTAATGCATTTTGTGGGTATCAGTCAATTCCATTTCATTGCTTTTTGCAGAGTGGGGCTGAATTAGAATTAGGAAGGAACAAAGGGGAGGGGCCAGATGATAGTTGGTGGGGGGTACAGCTTCATTAAGACACCAGTTAGAGTCTTGGTGACTGCAGAGCGAGGAGACAGCTCTGACCAAGAGTTATTAGTCAGCAGCAGCACTCAGCGCTGAGGCCGGCTCCGTCCCACGCTCCAGCACACCAGACCATGTGCTCCATCGCCGTGCCAACGCACAGCTGTAGCTGTTATTGGCAATCAGGCCTCTACCTGTGGCGGTGGCACTTTTCCAGCTCTGATGATGATGACTTGTTTGAGGAAGATTCTACCTGCAGTGACGACACCCTGCCCGGGATGGAAGAGAAACACAGAGAGAGAATTGCATTTCCACCCGACTGACTCTGGCAGATCCCATCTCAGGACGTGCTGTGTGCATTTAAATCTTGCATTAATTAACTTTTTCTCATTCACAATACATGGATTACATATTAATAGCAGGTGAAACACATAACCCTAGCAACTTTTCCACACTTTCCTCCTCGTATCACTTTTCCGTAGTTGTACCTCTCGGGGCTCAAACACAGTGAGCCATCAGCTCTTAATGATGAAGGACAAAACCACCGCTGTGCACTTCAGCTACTGCTATATTGTTCTGATACTGTAATGAGACTGAACCAGCAGTGTGTGTGTGTGTTGCGCTATCGTTGTCTAATGTTTAGACTTAAGGGCTCAGATGAAGATTCAATTACTGTGGCCTGTTGTTGTTCACAGCCCATGGCTACACACACACCCACTCACACACACACAATCAGGAGCGTGTACTCTCACATTGGAGCACGGATCTATATACTGTCACAAGATTGCCCACACACACTTCATAAGATGTCCATAGTTCATTGACTCAGTGAAATTTGAATGCCCTCAATACACAGATAAACAAGCGTGCACGTACACACTCACAACACTCGACAACAAAGTCATTTGAGAACCCCGAAGGAGCAATATCCAAATCTGCCAAAGAGAAAAGAATGATAATTCTGTTGAGAGTCAATCTCGGGGCGCTTTGTGATTATGGTTATTTATTTGGAGCCGCGCGGTACAGTCAGCGTCAGAATGAACGCAAATATCGATCTCTTTTAGGATATGAAAACACCTGCAGGCCTCAAATCATTCCTCGCAGACTCTCTCCACAACAGTCATTCATTGGCTCCATCTCAGATTCTATTACCCCCCTCCCCCTCCTCCACTTTAGTTTCACTCGCTCGTTACGGCCTCCTCATCTTCTTTCCAGATGGGTCATCGGAAGAAAATAAGTATTTCTTCCTCTTGTGTTCCTCTGTGAGATTCACTTTCGCTACCTTTACAAAAACAGCAGCCAAATGCAAACACCAACAAGTTAAAGGGTAGAGTGTAATGTTTTCTTTGTGAACACAGCAGCAGGGAGGCCTCTAACTGTCTGTTTGGCTCTCCCTGGAATTTTCTGATATTATTCATGGTCTCCAGAGGATGAATATAAATCTTTTTGCTCACCTCTAATTGTAGTTTTAAGACCATAATCTGTGTTCTATATGTGGTAAACTGATTGACACAGGTTCATGAAAGTCTCAGTGTTATTAATGGTTCAAAGTGCTGGAAGATGAACATTACTGATTAACTCCTACCATCCCACATTTCCTCTCATATCACTCTTAACACTCTTTGCCCTATATGTAAAGCTTCACTTATCAATACTTTACCTACATTTATCAAACTAAGACCTGTAATTGATCCCCTTGAATCATAAACACTGAAGATCTACTGAATTTTTCCACATCTTTCAGCTCCATGTTTAGGTTTTATAGCATATTTATTATGTGGTCTAACAGTCCTTTGATAAATCCAATGTAAAACCTGCCGATCAGTTACCTGCAGACCAACAGTTAGAGACTAGCTGGTTAATGTAGTGGAGCCAGTGTTGTAGTCCAGTCACCAAATCTCGAGTCTGAGTCACCCTCAAGTCCCAACTCTTCGAGTCAGAGTCCAAGTCCGAGTCACCCAAGAAGAGTCAGAGTCGAGTCCGAGTCCAAGTCTGAGTCCAAGTCTGAGTCATCATGTATTAATCTGAGTGGATATATTTGCTGTTGGTTTTGTTCTTATTAATCAATATTTTGTATTGCCTACATTCGGTCTGAGTCCGAGTCCATCACTGCGCGAGACCGAGTCGAGTCACGAGTCACGGAAATCGGCACTCGAGTCTGACTCCAGTCCGAGTCCAGGACGAGTGTGAATGTGGCATCAGTCACACAGCCATAGTCAGGTCGAACCGGATGACTGCGGGGCCCCGCATGTTGCCCCTTGTCAGTTTCAGTCAGGATCTGAAACTGACTGGTGGTTAGAGCCTGATGGTAAACAGGGGAAACCTAATGACAGCTGACGTGATTCAAGATGGCGCCTGTGTCGGCTCGCCGCTCCCTCAGCTCTCTACCTGTTTTTGTTTTATGTTTGTCAGAATGTCTCTGCTCTGCTCGTTTACGATCGCCAAGCCCTCCTCCACCTCAGACCCTCACTGGAGTTGATATTGCTGCCCAAACCTACATCTGGCAACCGTAAATCGTCCCACCCTCCTCTACTGTCGAATATTCCCACCTACCTGCGCCGGTTGCCCTGCATCCTGCCTCACCGAAAGTGCTTTAGACGACGGGGAAAGCGTGGTGGTGCACTGGTCCATCTTAAGGCATTCTTGACGGCTTCTCCTGGGACTTATCCACGCCTCGGATGTCATGGCCCTCCCGCTGCACGCCATGTGAGGGATCGGTGGATTCGCCCTGTTTTTCCGGAGCTGCGGACTCTGCTGGGCCCGCTGGCAGCTCCTCCTGCCCGACTGACTGCTCCCGGCCCACGCGGCGTTCAACACGCACATCTTCGTCAGCTGAGACGCACTATACCTTCGGCAAGCTCGGAGCGAAAACTTTGCATGGCTTTGCTAAATGCTAGGTCGATAGCAAACAAAACGTTCCTGCTAAACGACTTCTTCACCTCTCGTGAACTGGATTTTATGTTCCTGACGGAGACCTGGGCCCACGCTGGCGAGTATACACCGTTCTCTGAACTTCTTCCTCCTGACTGTACATTCTTCAGCTCCCCCCGTGCCACCGGCCATGGTGGGGGCATAGCATCAGTGTTTAGAGCTAGCCTCCAATGCCGATTGCTTCACCCTGTAACTAGCTATGCTAGCTCTGAGTTGCAGCTTTTTGAACTGAACCCGTCCTCGCCTATACTCTGCGCAGTCGTGTATCGTCCGCCAAAGTGCAATAAGGATTTTATAAATGACTTTTCTGACTTTCTGTCCGGGATCATGGTGAAATATGATCGTGTTTTGATCTCCGGAGACTTCAATGTCCATGTGTGTTGCGAGTCCAAACCTCTGGTTAGGGACTTTTTAAATCTCCTTGATTCTTTTGGTCTCGTTCAGTCCGTGGCTGGCCCAACACACGAAAAAGGACACACCTTGGACTTAGTATTATCGTTTGGACTGTCTGTATCTGTGGATGAAATATGTGCAGCAACGCGTATCTCAGACCATTTACCGGTTCTGTTTACAACCTCGATCCCTTCCGCAGGAGTCGAATCACGTGCCCCTGCGCGTCGTCTGCGTGCGATTAACCCCTTGACTGCCTCACAGTTTTCTGATGTTTTTAATGCTTCTCCTATCTGTAAATTAGAGGTGAACTGTGTTTTTAGTGCTGATGAGCCTATCTCCATGTTTAACTCGACATGCACACTAATACTGGATTCTGTTGCTCCTTTTACGCTTAGACGCACCAAAGTTCTATCAGAGCCGTGGCTCAATGACTGTACTCGCGCTCTTTGAAGCACCTGCAGGCGTGCAGAGAGAAAATGGAAAAAGGATAAACTCCATGTCTCCTTAGAAATCCTTCGTGCTTGCCTTTCTGACTACCAGACGGCAGTCAAAGCAGCCAAAACAGAGCACATTTCTCTGCTAATCTCCAAAAACAGCCATAAACCTCAAGTTCTTTTTAATGTGCTCAACTCGATCATTAATCCCTGTGATGTTCCTCCAATTGTGCCATCGACTACTCTCTGTGATAAGTTTCTTACATTTTTTATTGAAAAAGTATCTGCTCTTAGGCTAGCCCACACTAGTGCTACCCCAGATCCTGCTCCTTTTCTGTGCCCTGCTGTCCTCGACCACTTTGAGCCTGTATCCCTCTCTTCTCTCTCGGATGTAGTCAAGCACCTGCGGCCGACAAACTGCACCTCAGACAGCATTCCCTCTCGCCTTCTCAGAGATGTTTTAGGATCAGTTGGAGCAAGTATTGTATTACTTATAAATACCTCTCTTAGCTCAGGATGTGTCCCAGCTGCCTTCAAACATGCCGTGGTTAAGCCACTACTTAAAAAGAAAAATCTCGACCCTTCCATTCTCGCAAATTTTAGGCCCATCTCCCAGCTACCTTTTTTATCTAAAGCCCTGGAGCGAGTAGTCTACGCCCAGCTGCAGTCTTTTTTAACCACGCATGGAATCCATGAAAAGTTTTAAATCTACTCTTAAGACACACTTCTTCTCCCTGGCCTTTTAGTCAGAGCGGAGCACGACTCCTGACACCGTTTTTTCCTGTTCACGCCGCAGCGGAGCCCGGCTCTTTTCCCCGAAAACCGGTTCTTACCAAGCTCGAAAAAATTGTCGGTACAGATGTTTTTTTTGTATTATAGCAGCTATCAGATGGAATCAATACATGGGCTAAACAGGTTGTCATGTCCGACTATCACAAGTAGAATCATGAGGAAAAATACGCAGGTAAAATGTGCCTGTAGAAAACGGCTTATGCCACAATAGGATAGCAACAAGTAGTCAATATAGTCAGTTTAGCTTCGGTTGCTATGCTAACATCACCCATTTTATACCAGAGAAACTTTCATAACAGCGTTGTGATGCCAAACAGCGTCAATTCATACTGAAACACATTCACTTATGGAGAACTGGGGATATTTATCAGCTGCTTGTGTGACAGTCAGACAGTGACAGTGAATACTTTACAGCGTCCGCTGCTGTGAGTTAACGGGAGAATAAACTCCAGTGGACGAGCAGCACTGCAGTGGTCGGTATATGTCGCTGAAACACATTCATAAACAATGAATCGGACCATCGTGACGTTCGGGACGAATCCCGATGGGCCGGTACTGAAGTGGGCCGGTCGGACGATGTGGGCTGGTCGGATAAGTCACTAGGACCCCCCCCCCTGTTGACAATTTACTAGCGGTATTTACTTGCGGTACCGAAGTGGGCCAGTCGAGAGTCCCGGGCTGATTGTTAGTCCCAGTCCGCCCCTGGTTGGAGAAGTACTTATTTTATTTAATCTGGCTAGTTCGTATGATTAAAAGTAACACGATCATCGACCCAACGCAGTCCCCCATTGTTGTTGTTGTGAGCGAAGCATGGAGCTAGAACGGGAGCTGCGTTGGTGTGAAAGGGGCAACAGACTGTGACATGTGTGTGACTGACCCGAGCTTGCGCCTCGTCATTCTGATAGCTCCGCCCCTTCAATCCAACCCCCCTCCCTCCCCCCACATCTACAGCTGAAAATTACTTTAGCGATACTCAGAGGTGGGGACTCGAGTCACATGACTTGACTCGAGTCAGACTCGAGTCGCTTATTTTTTGACTTGAGACTTGCTTGACTAACATTGATAAAAGACTTGACTTTGACTTGGTATTCATGACTTGAGACTTGACTTAAGCTTGAGACAGATGACTTGAAAGGACTTGACTGTTTAAAATTAAATATTTGCGTTTGTTTTTGTAGTGAGATATTACGTTTAGTTTGATTGGGGGATTATAGCGCCATGCGCGCAAACCTGGCAACCCACTAGACGGCAGGAGTGTCAGTTAATATGGCAGCGGCTAGCGTTACTCCAAAAATAGTGAAGTTTGGATTCAAGGATTATGTTGTCGATGACGCTAATAAGAAGAGAACAGCGGTATGCAGGGTCTGCAGCATAAAGATCAGTGACACGACCACCACAACATCCAACTTCATTCGTCACTACAAAAAAACCCACAGAGAAAGATGCGTGAATGTGTTGTGTTAGCTAGAAAGCTAACGTTAAGTTTAAGCTACATTAGACTTGGTTTCAAATCGATTAAGCATTGCAAAGAGAAGACAAAACGGTAAATTAACACTAGAACCTCCAAGGGATTCATTTTGTCTAACCCCGATACTGACGGGCTGTCAGGAGAGGGAGAGAGAGAGAGGAAAAGAGATGCCTCGTTTATTTCTCCTGTGTTATTCTCAGAAGTTACTATAAACTGTTGAATAATGTAGTTCATCTACTTTTAGTAGTTTGTTTAAATCTTTTAATTATGTTGTTTTTGCTTGTAAAATGAATCTGAATCTGAACTTTTTGATCTGTTATGATGATAAACTGAAGCAATTTCTAAATTAACCCAATTAAGTGAGTTTTAAATCGTCCTACTTAGTTTATAAGGAAATTATGAAGAGGAACAAATTAAATGATTTGAAAATTATATCTATGTAGGTGCTGACGCTGTTGGCGGTTCTAGTGTTAACAGACATTTAAATTAAATATGTGTAATCGCAAATGCCATATACGATTTTCTTACCTGGAATTCTGCCTTTTTGAACAGACTTTTTGATTGAGTCCTAGCTATATTGTCTGCAGTTCTAGGGTTAATATGAATCTAATATGATTGTCATCGGTCTAAATTAGATTTCAAATGATTAACTGTGTATGCAATGAAGATCATAGTGTGGGTTAAATCCATTTTCATAACCACTGTCTTTTAACTGATTTAAATGCGGAAACTGGGCTTATTCATCAGAATTTCGTATGACTTGACTTGACTTGCTTGACCTGAGCAATGACTTGACTTGACTTGCTTGACTCTCACCACAGTGACTTGGGACTTGCTTGATACTTGTAGGTCAAGACTTGAGACTTGCTCATGACTTGCACATGTAGGACTTACTCCCACCTCTGGCGATACTATGGGCTTAAATTTGTCTCATAATTATTTGTGTGAACATACAAATAATTTGTGTGTAAATATGTGATTTGTAAATGTAAAACACCATCCACAAATGCATTTAAAAGATTTGCAAACTCACTAATAAATGTGCAAATGTAAAACGGATCTGCAAATATGCAAAATATTTTCACAAATAAAAAAAAGATCTGTGAATACTATAATTAATTTACAAATAAACAAAAGGAATTTGTGAATATCTCTTTAACATTGACAACTTTCGATCAGGCATTTATGAATCCATTTTGTATTTATCAACCAAAAATGCGCTTGTGGATCTCAAATCTCTGCTTGTGGATCTCAAATCTCTGCTTGTGGATTGTCTTTTTACACACACAGAGTTTTGAGACAAACTTGCCGCCGGTCTCGACCGAAATCTGCTCCTGTCACTCGGTTATTTTCGGAAACCACGTGATGGCCTGCTGATGACGACATTTCTGCATTTCAAGGTTTCAAAGTAAGAGCATGATGGTTTGTTTAATGTGCCGTTTTTGTATTACTTTAATGAACAGTGGTACGTTAGGTGCATTCTTTATCACCATCATGTTATAGTGATACAGTTAGTTTTTGTTAGTTTATCAAATCAAATCAAATCAAATCAGGTTTTATTTATATAGCACATTTAAAAGCGATTTTTGGTCGAGCCAAAGTGCTGTACATGTAATAAAAACACATTACTACAAATCACAATAAACGACAATAAATTACAACAGATATATCTTAAAAAACAAAATAAAAATAAAACACACGGAAAAGTCAGGAGTCGTGCCCCGCTCTAACTAGAAAGCCAGAGAGAAGAAGTGTGTTTTTAGTTTTGATTTAAAAACCCCTAGGGTCTGGGCCGACCTCACATGGAGGGGCAGAGTGTTCCAGAGCCTAGGGCCAGCTGCTGCGAAGGCTCGGTGCCCTCGGGTTTTTAGCCTGGTCTTGGGCACTACCAGCAGCAGCTGGTCAGCAGCTATATAGGCCGGAGCCAGCCCATTTAGTGCTTTAAAAACAAATAAAAGGATTTTAAAATTAATTCTGATCCGAACTGGAAGCCAGTGTAGTGAGGCCAGAATAGGGGTGATGTGGTCGCGCTTTTTGTGGCCAGTCAGCAAACGTGCAGCAGCGTTTTGGACTAGCTGTAAGCGTTTGATTGAGGCCTGGTCCATACCCACATACAGAGCGTTACAATAGTCCAGTCTCGAGGTTACAAAGGCGTTAACAACCCTTTCTAAGTCTTTAAAAGATAAATACGACTTGGTTTTGGCCAATAGTCTTATTTAAAAAAAGCAGGATTTTACTACGGTGCTGACCTGCTTGTCGAATTTAAAAGTGCTGGTGAAGGTCACTCCAAGGTTCATGACCGAGGGGAGGATGTTTTTTTTGATAGAGCCCAGAATATCAACCGGAGAGGCTGGAGGTTGCGGTCCAAAAAAGATGACCTCGGTCTTGCTCTCGTTGAGCTTGAGGAAGTTTTTGCTCAGCCAGGATTTTATCTCTGCTAAGCAGTCCATCAGCTGCTGTAGTGAGTGTGTGACATTTGCTTTGAGAGGCAGATAGATCTGTACATCGTCAGCGTAGCAGTGGAAGGGAATGTTATGTTTTGTGAGTATTGAACCTAGGGGAAGTATGTACAGTAGAAAAAGGATGGGGCCCAGAATCGAGCCTTGGGGAACCCCACAGGTAAGAGGGGCTTTGGCAGAGGAGAAGGCACCTAGCTGTACCGAGAAGCTACGGTCTGTCAGGTAGGACCTGAACCATGCAAGGGCAGAGCCTGTGATGCCAGCGGACTGTTCAAGCCGTGACAGCAGGATGCTATGGTCCACAGTGTCAAAGGCAGCTGTCAGGTCTAACAGCACCAAGACAGCTGGGCTACCTGAGTCGGCGGCTAGGAGCAGATCATTAAAAACTCTTAAAGGGCTGTTTCAGTGCTGTGCATGGGTTTGAAGCCAGACTGACATTTTTCATGGATTCCATGCGTGGTTAAAAAAGACTGCAGCTGGGCGTAGACTACTCGCTCCAGGGCTTTTGATAAAAAAGGTAGCTGGGAGATGGGCCTAAAATTTGCGAGAATGGAGGGGTCGAGATTTTTCTTTTTAAGGAGTGGCTTAACCACGGCATGTTTGAAGGCAGCTGGGACACATCCTGAGGTAAGAGAGGTGTTTAAAAGTAATAAAATACTTGCTCCAACTGAATCAAAAACATCTCTGAGAAGGCGAGAGGGAATGCTGTCTGAGGTGCAGTTTGTCGGCCGCAGGTGCTTGCCTACATCCGAGAGAGCAGAGAGGGATACAGGCTCAAAGTGGTCGAGGACAGCAGGGCACAGAAAAGGAGCAGGATCTGGGGTAGCACTAGTGTGGGCTAGCCTAAGAGCAGATACCTTTTCAATAAAAAATGTAAGAAACTTATCACAGAGAGTAGTCGATGGCACAATAGAAGAAACATCACAGGGATTAATGATAGAGTTGAGGACATTAAAAAGAACCTGAGGTTTATGGCTGTTTTTGGAGATTAACAGAGAAATGTGCTCTGTTTTGGCTGCTTTGACTGCCGTCTGGTAGTCGGAAAGGCAAGCACGAAGGATTTCTAGGGAGACATGGAGTTTATCCTTTTTCCATTTTCTCTCTGCACGCCTGCAAGCGCGTCTGAGAGCACGAGTACAGTCATTGAGCCACGGCTCTGATAGAACTTTGGTGCGTCTAAGCGTAAAAGGAGCAACAGAATCCAGTATTAGTGTGCATGTCGAATCGAACATGGAGATAAGCTCATCAGCATTAAAAGCACAGTTCACATCTAATTTACAGATCGGAGAAGCATTAAAAACAGGCAGTCAAGGGGTTAATCGAACGCAGACGACGCGCCGGGGCACGTGATTCGACTCCTGCGAAAGGGATGTAGGTTGTAAACAGAACCGGTAAATGGTCTGAGATACGCGTTGCTGCACATATTTCATCCACAGATACAGACAGTCCAAACGATAATACTAAGTCCAAAGTGTGTCCTTTTTCGTGTGTTGGGCCAGCCACGGACTGAACGAGACCAAAGGAATCAAGGAGATTTAAAAAGTCCCTAACCAGAGGTTTGGACTCGCAACACACATGGACATTGAAGTCTCCGGAGATCAAAACACGATCATATTTCACCATGATCCCGGACAGAAAGTCAGAAAAGTCATTTATGAAATCCTTATTACACTTTGGCGGACGATACACGACTGCGCAGAGTATAGGCGAGGCCGGGTTCAGTTCAAAAAGCTGCAACTCAAAGCTGGCATAGCTAGATACAGGGTGAAGCAATCGGCATTGGAGGTTAGCTCTAAACACTGATGCTATGCCCCCACCATGGCCAGTGGCACGGGGGGAGCTGAAGAATGTACAGTCAGGAGGAAGAAGTTCAGAGAACGGTGTATACTCGCCAGCGTGGGCCCAGGTCTCCGTCAGGAACATAAAATCCAGTTCACGAGAGGTGAAGAAGTCGTTTAGCAGGAACGTTTTGTTTGCTATCGACCTAGCATTTAGCAAAGCCATGCAAAGTTTTCGCTCCGGGCTTGCTGAAGGTGTAGTGCGTCTCAGCTGACGAAGATGTGCGTGTTGAACGCCGCGCGGGCCGGGAGCAGTCAGTCGGGCAGGAGGAGCTGCCAGCGGGCCCCTCAGAGTCCGGAGCTCCGGAAAAACGGGGCGAATCCACCGATCCCTCACTTGGCGTGCAGCGGGAGGGCCATGACATCCGAGGCGTGGATAATTCACAGAAGAAGCCGTCAGGTATGCCTTAAGATGGACCAGTGCACCACCACGCTTTCCCCGTCGTCGAAAGCGCTTTCGGCGAGGCAGGATGCAGTGTGACCGGCGTAGGTAAGTGGGGATATCCGACAGTAGAGGGGGGGGGGGACGATTTATGGTTGCCAGATGCAGGTTTGGGCAGCAATATCAACTCCAGTGAGGGTCTGAGGTGGAGGAGAGCTTGGCGATCATAAACGAGCAGAGCAGAGACATTCTGACAAACATAAAACAAAAACAGGACAGCTAAAGGTAGAGAGCTAAGCGAGCGGCGAGCCGACACAGGCGCCATCTTGAATCACGTCACGTCACGTTTAAAGCACCTCTGCCATATAATCTCAATCAGTTCAGTCCTTATTCAGTTCAGTCCTTATTTGTTCAATACAGCATATTTCGAGCACATTCGTATTGAAGTAAAAAGATATGATTCTACACTGTATTGAAGTAAACATGTATTATTATGAATTGTATTTTAGTGAACATGTATTGTTTGAACTGTTTTATGTAATCACAACTCACTGATCCAGAGATTCTGTGTGTCACACACCAACATCGCTCCTTATCACCTCTAAAAGCCAGATGCTGTTTTTAAGTCGTTAAAGACATCGTTAAATAGGGGGAAACCCCGTGGGAAGGGAATGTGAGGTAGATAGGGTGGAGATAAACGTTGACTTTTGACCTGGTGAAATTTAGGATCTCACTCTCTGTTCGGAACTCTGATTGACCTCGACCAGAAGTGAATCCAGCCAATCAGGACACTTGGGGGAGGTGATCAGCTTACACAGCTCCTCCTCACGGAACTCTGATTCGCTTGGGAGAAAAATGGGAAGGAAGAGTCGACAAATCTCCGCCCCAAAGATAGATATGAATACTGATGTTTTTGAGTGTGAAGTCGCTTTTTGGTTTGGTGAGTTTGTTGGTCCTGATATCTGTGTCCGCATCGCATCACAAACCTGAAGTCCAATTTCTTTTTGGTTTGATGAGTTTGATGGTCCTGACGCCTTTATCCGCATCGCATCACAAATCTGAAAGTCCGGAGTGCTCGAGTACTCTGTATAACTTGTATATGTGTTTGGTTTCCTACTAGAAGTAAACTCAGATAATTTGTTATAACTTTGATTCCGGTGTTTTCAATTCCTTTCTTAATTTAATAGAGATCCAGCCTCATCCAACGAACGGCGCGTAGCAGAGGTGTTCTGCTCCAACAAGTGGTGACTTTCCCGACGTGGAGAGCTGATCTCTAGAAAGGAACACCGATAGCCAGGGGACAGAATCCAGTCCAGGGGGAGGACACAGAGATACTGGTGACAACTAAACCAATGGCCATATACAAAAGGTGAGCAGACACCTGTTTTGATTATCAAAAATCTGTGATTGATTATACTAAAAAATTTAGAGTTGTCAGCAGCGTTCTCAGTGTTCTTAGTCACGGTGGGAAATACAATACATATTACAAGTTGGGGATATTGGGGAAGTGCTTAGAGAAGGGTATTCAGTCCTGGACCTAGAGCAAAAGTAGTGTTTGAGAGAGGCGGGTAGGTTAGTCCCGGCCCTTCACTCACTAAATACGAAGACTGTAAGGCTGTAAAAGAAGTATAGGTTAAATTCCCCGTAAGTCAAAATAACATTGATTAATACGGTTGCTTTACAGTGCTTTAATTAAAGACTACGAAGGTGTAAAAAACAGATGGGTTAAATTCCCCGCAGATCATGATAAGATTGATTAATGCGGTTACCTTTCGTGGTGCTTTAAATGTATAACATTTCTGTAATTGTTATATGGTGGGTGATAGAGGAGGAGAGAGACGCGACCTTCAACTAATTATTTGGAACGACCGAATCTCATCACAAAACTGTTGTGCGGATAATCAGGCTCATTAAACGTGACGATAAAGAGATTTTGTTGACTGAGTTTTAACTCCTTGCCTGAAGTCGCAATCGCCGTGAGGGGATTGTAGAAGCTTGCTTCTGGAAGTCACGCTATCTGTTGAAATAAACATCGCACAATAAAAATTTGCCTGACTGTGATATGATAAGGTATGAAAAGCTCTGTGTGATTTTTTTAAGTCAAATCTGTGTAATACTTGAGAGAAAAATCCAGTAAAAAGAACTGTGGGTAAAGAATTGCAGAAGACATAGAGACAGAGAGCAACAAGCAGGTGGTATAATGTCTGAGACCCTACCTCCACCCTACGGAGATAATAGCTCACAAATGCCACTTATGAGTATCCCATCTAATACTCCTAAAAGAAAACACATTGTTAGACCTGATATTCAGGGAAAAGGAATGTTGGAAATAGTAATGGCAGATATTGAAAATGTTAAACTGGATCAACCAACCATGTTAGTGAACCCTGCTAATATGGAGCTAAAACATGTAGAAAGAGAATTAGGTCCTAGCATGCAAGCACAGTGCGATAATATGATAAGGACTTTTAAACTGACCCCTTTTTGGAAATGGGATTTTCCGTTACACAACAGAAGACTCAATTCAGGCCTTAAAGAACGCTTTACAAACAAGTCGGGGAGAGTTTAATGTGTTGCTATGTTCCTCATGTGGGAGCTTACACTTTTGGGAAGAGATCTCCCCCTTTCTCTGCTCCTGAGGTGCTGCAGATTCACAGCAGCACACAGGGTCAAAGACAGGCATGACCTCTGGAGAGGAAGAAAATCTAAATCTGAACAGACCACAGAGCCCATTAAAAGGTTTTATGGCCTCAACACAGAGAGGAAGATCTGGAGATTGTAAGGAACTCTCCCAAACTACCCACCCCCACCCCAGAACAAGGGGAAGAGTTTTGCTCTCACCAATAAACAAATCATCTCTTAACCAAGTCAGATTTCGAATATAGCCATAGCTCCAGTTGTTAAGAAAACAGGGAGTACTACAACATTCTGAAAAATTGAATACTAAACATTTAGAATTCAAAGAAAAATTGCACAGTATATTAAATAAATACAAACGAACACGTATCAACATAAGTCAGATAATATAGACGAGGTCAATCATGGAAGAAGGCTGACATTTAATGCCTGATATATAAGTAATAGTAATAATAAATATATAGCTGATATTAAATAACTGATGTATAAGGCTCGATGTTTCTGAAAATAAGAACACCGTTAACGGCGTTCTATTTCAGAAAAAGGGGGAAAAGGATAGGATATACATCAGACAATATGTATGTGAGATTATTACGTTTTTAGGAGAAATTTATCAATTTAAAATACTAGTTTTGGTATTTTTTGTTTTGTTTTATTTGTTGCTTTTAAGAGAAATTGATACATTTAAAGTAATCTAGCTTTGGTTATTTTTTGTTTTGTTAGTTTGTTCCTTTTTGTTTTATTTTTATTTTTTATTTTTTATTATTTTTTATTTTTTGTTTATTATTTTCTGCATAGTCTCTTGTCCACACTCCAGTCTAGTTGGTGCCGCCAATAAACACTAAAGAAGTAGAAGAGATGATTTCAAAACCATATTTCCAGCAACTTAAGGGCTTGGTATGAGACTTCTCCACACAGGCTGCTGACGTCAAAAGGGGGACCCGAGAAACACAAGGCCAACACAGCAGATTACGTCTGGTTGGAGGGGACCTCCCATGCCGTCCGCCTAGATGGAAAGGGAGACAACTGGTACCACTGGAGCCAGTGTGCGGTCGGGAAAAACACCTGCGAGGACCCTAGACGACATCAGGACAGAGTTGGCCCTCGTCGCGAGGACCCTAGACGACATCAGAACAGATCTGGCTCTCGTCAAGGCAGTCGACCCAGGAGGCGCCATCAGCAGACCGGAGGAGGAGGATCGGGAGGACATCTCTCCAGCAGTCGACCCGGAAGCCGCCATCAGCGGGCCGGAGGAGGAGGATCGGGACATCTCTCCAGCAGTCGACCCGGAAGCCGCCATCAGCGGGCCGGAGGAGGAGGATCGGGACATCTCTCCAGCATCGACCCGGAGGCCGCCATCAGCGGGCCGGGGGAGGACAATCAGGCCACATCTCTCTAGCAAGCACCCCAGAAGCCGCCGTCAGCGGGCTGGGGGGACGAAGACATGGCAAACCAAGACGGCACAGGGAACTCCATTTCCCGCTGAAACAGGTTGATATAGCCGGTGTGGAACTTTGTCTGAACAATCCATTTTTTTGAGGAACTTTCAACTTTATTTTTATATCCCATAAAAAGGGATTTGTATTTTTTATTCTACAGAACTATGTGTTACCAAAAGAGGGAAAAGTATGATAATGTCTTTTGTCTTTCTGTGGCTACTTTTATTGCCATTTTAGTGACATGTGGTTGTTGTTGTTGTGTGCCTTGTATCTGCTCATTGTGTGTCAGACTCATCAGTTCCACCATTGAGGGAAGAGTAAAGATGACTCAGCTGACAAGGACTTTGCTTTTTAGACATATTTTATTCTGCCTCCACTGTCATAAGAAGTTCTTGTTGTGGACTGTTCCTAAAGGTTTAAAGTGCTCTATATCCCAGCTTCTGATGGGTTTATATAAATGTTGGGACAGACACAGTAAGAAAAAAGAATGACAGTGGTAATGTTTCAAATGCTATATGTTGATCTCGTGAGGTGAGATCAAAAGAGGGATTGAAGTAAAAAGATATGATTCTACACTGTATTGAAGTAAACATGTATTATTTTGAATTGTATTTTAGTGAACATGTATTGTTTGAACTGTTTTATGTAATCACAACTCACTGATCCAGAGATTCTGTGTGTCACACACCAACATCGCTCCTTATCACCTCTAAAAGCCAGATGCTGTTTTTAAGTCGTTAAAGACATCGTTAAATAGGGGGAAACCCCGTGGGAAGGGAATGTGAGGTAGATAGGGTGGAGATAAACGTTGACTTTTGACCTGGTGAAATTTAGGATCTCACTCTCTGTTCGGAACTCTGATTGACCTCGACCAGAAGTGAATCCAGCCAATCAGGACACTTGGGGGAGGTGATCAGCTTACACAGCTCCTCCTCACGGAACTCTGATTCGCTTGGGAGAAAAATGGGAAGGAAGAGTCGACAAATCTCCGCCCCAAAGATAGATATGAATACTGATGTTTTTGAGTGTGAAGTCGCTTTTTGGTTTGGTGAGTTTGTTGGTCCTGATATCTGTGTCCGCATCGCATCACAAACCTGAAGTCCAATTTCTTTTTGGTTTGATGAGTTTGATGGTCCTGACGCCTTTATCCGCATCGCATCACAAATCTGAAAGTCCGGAGTGCTCGAGTACTCTGTATAACTTGTATATGTGTTTGGTTTCCTACTAGAAGTAAACTCAGATAATTTGTTATAACTTTGATTCCGGTGTTTTCAATTCCTTTCTTAATTTAATAGAGATCCAGCCTCATCCAACGAACGGCGCGTAGCAGAGGTGTTCTGCTCCAACAGTATGCATTGATGTTGAAGTGTTTAGGCTACGCCACTTCCGGGTCCTGGGGGGCTACAGCTGGCAGCGAAGCAGCCCCAGAGATAACTCTTTCTTCATATTTGTTGTGGATTCATTCAAGCGGGTCAAAGTTACAAAGCACTTCCCATCTTATTAATCGGCCTAGTTTTACCTTACCAGTGCACCGTATTTAGGTTAGCCTTCACAGTAAGGCTACATTAAATGTTGCAATATTCATCGTGATCCTTTCTACTGTTTATGTATATTCCTGTTTATTGCTTTTATTTGTATTTAATTGTATTATGTTTATACTTGTTTTCCACACATTTACCTATTTATTTACCTACCTACCTACCTACCTACCTACCTACCTACCTACCTACCTACCTACCTACCTACCTACCTACCTGGCCCGTGTCTGAGGACCGCAGACTCCGTGAAGGGATGGAGGAGGTCCGATAAGTACTGGGGGGCGAGGGTATGGAGGGACTTGTACGTGAGGAGGAGTGTTTTGTACTGAATCCGCGATTTGACCGGCAGCCAGTGTAGGTGGATGAGGGTGGGGGTGATATGTTGCCATGGCTTGGTGCGGGTGAGAAGCCTGGCGGCAGAGTTCTGGACGTATTGGAGCCTGTCCAGGGTTTTGCTGGGAACCCCGGACAGGACTCCATTGCAGTAGTCCAGACGGGATGTGATGAAGGCGTGTACAAGTGTTTCTGCCACAGAGTCAGAGAGTGAAGGCCGGAGTCTGGCAATGTTTTTGAGATGGTAGAAGGCAGATTTGGTAACAGATTTGATGTGCGCCTGGAAAGAGAGGGTGGTGTCCAGGATGACTCCCAGGTTGCGGACTTCAGTGGATGGGGGGATGGAGCAGCCGTCAATGGAGAGAAGCAGGTCTCCAACCTTCTGGATCTGCGCCTTGGGAGCCACAATCATGAGCTCTGTTTTATTGCTGTTGATTCTGAGCAGGTTTGATGACATCCAGTTTGTTATATCCTGTAGGCAGTTGACAAGGGATTGAGGGGGGAGCTGAGTGGACGGTTTGGTGCAGAGATAGAGCTGTGTGTCATTAGCATAAGAGTGAAAGTTGAGACAATGTTGGCGGATGAATTGACCAAGTGGGAGCATGTAGATGGTGAATAGGAGGGGTCCAAGCACAGAGCCTTGAGGTACACCTTGGTTGACTGTGGCCGGAGGGGAGCTGCAGTCACTGATGATGACAAAGTGTTTCCTGTTAGAGAGGTAGGACTCGGAGGTTGTTTGTGATTTTAATGAGGGCAGTCTCTGTGCTGTGGTGGGGTCTGAAGCCAGACTGAAGGGGTTCATAGAGCTCATGGTATGACATGTGGTGTTGCAGTTGTGCGGCAACTGCTCTTTCCAATATTTTACTGAGGAATGGAAGTTTTGAGATCGGCCAGTGGTTGTTCAGGCCCTCCGGGTCCAAGCCAGGCTTCTTCAGGATAGGAGAGACTGAGGCAGTTTTGAGGCAGGGACTGTGCCAGAAGACAGGGACAAGTTCACTATGTCAACTATGATGGGGCAGATGGTGGGTAGGGCTGCCTTGACCAAGGCTGTGGGCATGGGGTCGAGAGAGCAGGTTGATGTCTTGGCCTTTGTGACCAGCTTGGTTATTAGGAGGGCATACACTGCTATCTATCTATCTATCTATCTATCTATCTATCTATCTAGATAGATACTTCACTCATCCCAAATTGGGAAATTGGGAAATGTGTGGGAAAAGGTGGAAAACAAGTATAAACATAATAACATTAAATACAAATAAAAGGAAGTATACATATACACAATATAAACAATGAATATTACAACATTTAATGTAGCCTTACTGTGAAGGCTGACCTAAATACGGTGCTTTTCTACAGATTACCTTACCACTGCACTGGTAAGGTTAAACTAGGCCGATTAATAAGATGTGAAGTGCTTTGCCACTTTGACCCGCTTGAATGAATACACAAAAGATATGAAGAAAGAGTTACCATTGGGGCTACTTCGCTGACAGCTGTAGCCCCCCGGGACCCGAAAGTGGCGTACACATGTATGTGCCTATAGGCTGTATTGAACAAATAAACTAACACAAACTAACTGTATCACTATAACATGATGGTGATAAAGAATGCACCTAACATGTTGCTGTTCATTATAGTAATACAAAAACGGCGCAATAACCCTCTTGAGTCTTTTTTAGATGTCTCCTTAAATCACCTTTTAAATGTACTTGTTATACATGGCACCCCGTGTGTTACATATCAAAATGTTCAGGAAAGTCTCTGTTCTTGGTATAAAGTCACTCACCTTAGAGCACTGTGTGATGAGATAATTAGCTCTAAAGCTGAACATTTGACATGCGATTTTTTTGAAATCTTCTTTTGGAGGGAGGTACGTTTGATTGTCCCGGGTTGATGCTGGTGGCTGTGTGGGAGGTACGTGTGCTCTACGAGACCTCCTTGCTGGCCGGGTTGATGGTGGTGGCTGTGTGGGGGGTACGTGTGTTCTAAGAGACCTCCTTGCTGGCTGAGTTGATGCTGTTGGCTGTGGTGGAGGCCTTTGTGCCGAGGTGTATCTTGACCTGGTGGCAGGCACTGATGGAGGTGGAGGCAGCTGTAGGGATGCTGGTCTGCTGGTCCTTGGTGGTGATGGCAGTGGTGAAGGCCCTTGAGCCACAGTGTATCTTGACCTGGTGGCAGGCACAGCTGGAGGTTCTGGCTCCTGGATATACGCCGCCTGTGGGCTGTGTGGCATGTTGCTTAAGCACAAATAACGATGCACAACTAAAAAGAAAGTTTGGGAGGTGGGGCAGGACACACACACACACACACACACACACACACACACACACACACACACACACACACACACACACACACACACACACACACACACACACACACACACACACACACACACACACACACACACACACACACACACACACACACACACACACACACACACACACACACACACACACACACAGGTATTTCCAGTTACTTTACATTCAGTATAAAATCGTGGGACGTAACCTCACTTTTACACATCAAAATAACTCAATCAATAAAAAACGTTTACACAGAGTAAAACTTTACTATTTGAGAGTCTATTTTGTCCCAAGAAAAAGTTCAATAAACCTATTATTCATTTTTGCGGTATTCCACACAAAGTGAAAGTACACTATTACTGTAATATTTACACTTACCCATGTCCAAATGGATCCTTGTTGTCCCTGTATTCTTCTTCAGAAGAGTCGAAGCCTTCTGGTTCTGACGCTCCATTTTCACTAGTGCTAGCGAAAATAATCTCTAGCGCGTCCGTAACTGTTGTGTATTTTTGTGCCATTTTCTCAGTCTCTCTCTTGTTTCCTCACATACGTTAACTGATGGGAGACACGTGGTTTATGTTTTTTTCTTGGTCGGTAGGTCCTTAGTGATTTCTTGAGTGTCCATTTGTCATTTCAGACCAACATAGCTGCAGCTGCCCCGGCCGAGATTTAATTGACCGACATACGATACAACCAAATCCCACACAGTGTAACGCAAAGTCAAGCTGCTTTTGAGCGGCCTTATTGGCTGCTGTGAGTCGTTGGGTAAAGTCTCACAATAGGTACCGCTGGAAAGCTACAGTTCCAGCAATTCGGTGGTTATCTGCATGATATTTTTACTCCTTATAATCGAAAAGATCTGATTAAATACGTAGAATATGCGCACTTCGACATGGCGAGGGAAGCCATCATGCTCTTACTTTGAAACCTTGAAATGCGGAAATGTCATCATCAGCAGGCCATCACATGGTTTCCGAAAACAACCGAGTGACACGAGCAGATTTCGGTCGAGACCGGCGGAAAGCTTGTCTCAAAACTCTGTGTGTGTAAAAAGACGATCCACAAGCAGATATTTGAGATCCACAAGCGCATTTTTGGCTGACAAATACAAAATGGATTCACAAATGCCTGATGGAAAGTTGTCAATGTTAAAGAGATATTCACAAATTCCTTTTGTTTATTTGTAAATTAATTATAGTATTCACAGATCTTTTTTTTATTTGTGAAAATATTTTGCGTATTTGCAGATCCGTTTTACATTTGCACATTTATTAGTGAGTTTGAAAATCTTTTAAATGCATTTGTGGATGGTGTTTTACATTTACAAATCACATATTTACACACAAATTATTTTTATGTTCACACAAATAAGACAAATCTAAGCCCATACAATACATTCATCGCAAGAGATGTAGCAAAAGTCAAGGCCGCAGATTCGTCGATTTATACTGCCACAGAGCAGATTTGTGAAGTTGTAATGACTGATTGGAGAGGTTGTAATAACCAAGTTGCAGTTGTAATGGAAAATATATTAAAAAAATATTTTTTTTTCTGAGAGTGAACATCACTAAGTTCATTTTTTTTCTACAAGCTACACAACTTTTTTTTTTCTTCTGTGACTTCACATTTGGTTCACAGATACGTGGATATTTTATACAAGTGTAAATATATGCACACAAGCTCAGATTATTTTCCTGCAAGTGCTCACATCAGGTTTTACAAGCTCTCGCATTTTGTACCATATCTACCTTCATAGAACTCCGTCTGTAGTCACACTCGCAGCTTAACGAAGCTCCCTTCTTCCAGGTGGAGGGTGTAAATACAGCGGCAAGCTTTGGGACGAACTCCACTCTCTCCGGCAGAAACAGGAAATGCCAGAACTTTTCGTAACAACGGTTTCAAATCAGCATCTCTTGGATTAAAAATAACAAAAATTAAACTCCAATATGTTTTAACTTTGACGCTGGTATCAGTTTTGTTTACCACCAATAACGGGAGTATTGTGTATAGAAAGTGTTGAGTTATATTTCTCGCGCTACCTAACATCCATGAAGGCAACATGACAGAGGGAGGGCTGTCACTCAGGATGCCAAACTACTCTTTGGTAAGCCCCGCCCCCCAAGCAACATCAAGGCCACAAGTTTGAAAGCGAAAAAAAAGGTCTGTAAGTGAAAAACTATCTGAAGACGAAAAAAAATGTGAAACCTGAAAAAAACAAGATTTGAAACCGAAAGAATAATTGTTTTGAATCTGAAAACATAAAATCCGCAACTGAAAAAAATAAGGATTCAAATATCAAAATATGTATAAAAGTAAAATATGAAAATAAATATTTTATTCAAAAAGATTGCTTTTAGTTTGAATACATCATTGTATTTTTCAAAGTACAGGATAAAAACTTGAACTTTCAAATAAATTGTATTTTTTTTGAATGATCAAAACTTATGACCCTGATATAGCTCCATAGAAAACCCCCACAAGCATAATAGGGTCTCTTTGAACCATCCTGATATTCCAGTGCTTTTCTGCCAGGTCAGTCCTTCAGGGTTCAGTCTCCGGTTCATGGCAGGCCAACCCAATCTGGCGCGGCATATGCAGCCCATTAAACAAGTTCCATCAGGTCTAGTCTGGCAGAGCTCAGAACAGCAGAAATTAAAAGAGACATGCACAACAGAACAGCAGTGGAATATAGATCAATAAAGCAATGGCAATAAATTGAGAGCAATAAAGAGAGACGGAACTGACAAAGTGGAGCGGGTTGGGGTGTGCAGAGGAGGAAGATGTTTGATGAACAAAAGTATATTTGTGCTACACGAAGTTCAGGAGTCAAGTAGACCATCTGCTGTGGACGTAAGTGATAAAATAAAAGCAATCATCAGCATGGAAAGTGTTTATGAATTATTTACAGGTTCAGGGGATTTACAGTATATGCCAGCTGACTTAGCTACGGACCTGCTTCCTGTCCTCTCCATCTCATTATTTACTCATCCCATCTTCCACTCTGTTTGACCCACACCCTTTTACACACTCTGCCTGTCTACGTACATAACATTGATTTCATATTTTTATGGTCTCTTTATGCCTTACACAATCATTTCAGCCCGTCTCCACTTCATCTCTCTTTCATCCATCTGTTTGTCCTAGATTTTTTCCCCCTAATCTCCTCATGTCTGTCTTTATTTACTACCCTCCCACCTTGGTCGCATCTCTTGCTTTTGCCACCCTAGATGAAAAGAACAGGTGCCTTTTATCCTAAACATTTTATTAGAAAATTAAATGTTTATCAAGTCAAAGATGATCACCCTGCATCCAACATTCAGGCCACACACACAAGAAAATAAACACACCAAGCATTTGAAAACTGATATGGAAGTCTAAAACCATGGCAGCAGTCAACGTTCTGGTGGTCTAGTGATTACAAACCCCAACCAGTGTTAATACGGGCGTTTAAACAATATCGAACAACTACAGAAAAAAGAATGCTATACATATTCATACAAAATGTGTTTGTAATCCCCACAGGATGAGTCATAATAACTATAGTAATCCTGACTCATCATGTGGTATCATCATGTGGCCAATACTTTGGCGAGCATGGGAAACCTTCTTAACATTAGCACAATGACATTGTTAGCACGTTAGCACCCTGACTCAGTGCAGACTGTGATTGACAGCCGAAGCAGGCTGTGGCAAACATCAAGGCTCAACCTTTGTATTACTTGTGGTTGCCAGTCCTTGAAGTAGGCTGCTTAATTATAGTCACCTGATTGTGGGGACTGTATTCTGATACATTCATTCTGTTTAAAAAGCATTTGCCCTCTTAATGAATAATGGCGAGGCTTTGCTTCACCTGTTCCAGTGCTCAGGTGTGTGACGGTGCTCTCAGTCATCAGTGAGCGGAGCACCACGGCTAAGAGCTTCAGATTGGTCAGTGACAACGGTGATGTCATACAGTCAGGTCAATGAGTGGATTTGAAGATAAATAATTGTTTTTTGCATGCACTGAACATCCAAAGCTCACTGCTGTTACCTTGCAACATAACACAAAAGCCAATTTTGAGAAATGTTTTGAAATGTGCAATTTAGGAGCACAATCTCATCCCAGCAAGCAAACAAAGGTAGTAAAGTGCCGGAGTGTGTCGAGTGCGCTAAGCCCCCCCACACAGATCCCTTCACACTGCCTCATGATTTAAGACGGGGAGATAACACACCAGATGCTCTCCTGTGGGAACAACTCTGCCACGCCAAAAGGAATGGCATCAAAGGAATCAGTGGAGTTGGGATTAAATAATGCATCCTACATGTAACTTTAAATAGCCGCAGTATGGCGGTTATTCACATTCACTATTTGGATTCAAAGTAAGTTTACTGTCCATCAATGTGGGGGAAATGTAGTATTTGATGAAAGAAATAGAACAAACAGATATATAATAAAGCTAATGTTGTGCTTATGTGCATTGTAGCACTGTTTATAATGTTAATGGAATTTGGAATAATGCTCTTTTATTTACACTGACCGTGTTGGCCTTGGTTTATGCTATGCCTAATTACTCCTGAAATGATTTTTGGATGTGGTGAATGATCATGTACACCTGTATGTGTACCGTGCCTTCAACTGGCTTGAACGCCTCTTCTCCAAGCAACATGTTTTAAGGAGTTAAAATCGTTATATAAATGAAGAAAGGACACATATTGTATGAAGAGCCCGTGGCAGTGTATGCTAGGTGATGATATAACATTATGTGTTCATCTGCAATAAACGTAGCTCATATTCCAAATGTGGAATTGATATAAGGGAGTTTTGGATCGTTTTATTAAAAAAAATCCAGATTGTGGTTCTTCGTATCGATTCCGGTTGTTAGGGTTCTTGCTTTTGACTCTTTGTAGAGGTCAAACAGGTCACATGCTTATCTTATAAATAAATGATTATAACATTTTACACAAATTGGCCTCATGCGGTTTATGAAACCTATAAATAATTTCCCTACAGTCTAATTTGGTTGCTTATGTTGAATAATATGAATCAATATTATTAATTCAAGAATAATAGGAGACATTTGAAATTACAGATGTAAAGTTAACATTTTACCAGATCTTTTTGTTTTGTTTAGTGCCTATAATGAATGTTGTCTAAGGGGTATAGTAACCTGCATCTCTTCATAATCTAATATCTAATCTAATAATCTTCATCTCATCTATTTACCTTGATGTAACACACCATGTTGCTAATTGTCCTTTGCTTTTGTTTCCTTTTCTCTTTTTTCACCCTGTTTTATGGGAACATTATTTGAAGGGGCACAAATACAGCATTCAAATACAGATTAAGTCAATTGTGAGTTCCTTACTAGAATTATTATCACATTACATAAGGGGACATCAGAGCAGTTAGTAGTGTGTAACCAAAGTGATCTTTGCTTGATAATTATCAGCCTATTGATACTGTAACACTGAGCCTGTTTCTAATGTGTATTAATCTGCTGTTATAGCGTCACAGTTCACTTATAATCTAATCCAAGAGGGCCAGCAAGAGAAGAACCAGCTCCAAGGTTCTCCACATATATCTGAGATGAAAGACAGCCCAGCATAGGATTACAAGAGCCTTTCTGTGTGTTTCTGCAGGCTGATGGAGCTTGTAACACACTGCTTGTTCTTCAGGTGTTTAGTTAGCTTTGGAGATGTTAGAATGCATATGATCTCCATCTGATCTACGCTTAGGCAAGCAGTTTCCTGCTCCTTTCCCTCTTTGTGCTAAGCTAGGCTAACCTGGCCTGTATCTGTGCTGATGAGATGAAACTAATATCGACCTCCTCCTCTGACTCTGGGTCAGTAAGTCCGTGTGGTTTTAGAGTCCCTATGTATAGAGCTCTTAAAAAAACATAATGTAGCATCAGTCGGTAATCAATACTGGGGAAATGTAAGTACATTTACTGACCTGTTCTTTAGTGCAACTGAGAGGTACTAAGACTTTACTTAAGAAATGTTATAGTTCTTTAACTCTTCAATTACACTACATCTCACATCTTAAGTAGTTTACTATATTTATCTTACAGCTGTAGTTCTTCAGCTGCATTCTCTATTGCACTGCCCATCCATTATTGTAATGCACATAGACAGGCAACTGCTCTGCTCTGCAATGTCAAATTCCTTTTTTAAATAAACTATTGCAGACATTGATAGTTACCAGAGGACAAATCATAATGGCAATTATAAATGATGTCCTAACAACCAGCAGGTTTAGTGTTCCTATTCAAAATCAAAGTCTTAACATCTATGTGATGAATTGACATATACAGTGCATCCGGAAAGTATTCATACCCCTTCACCTTTTTCCACATTTAGTTATGTTGCAGCCATATTTCAAAATAGATTAAATGTATTTGTTTTCTCAACATTCGAGATACAATACCGCATAATGACCAAGTGAAAAAAGTTTTAAAATATTTTTTGCAAATGAATTAAAAATAAAAAACTCAAATATCACATGTACATAATGATACGATGCGTGGAAAAGGTAGGACCCAAATGCAGTATTAAAAGGATAAGCGGGTTTTAAGGGATAACAAAAAGCGAGCTTTATTTTACAAAAGCCGATGACAAAAGAAAACAAGAAACAAACTTAACATTACCAAATCAGGGGAGCACGAGTAAAGAATCCAGGATCAAAAAACCTCAGGGACAAACATGGAGCGTGACGTGAAGGGAAAGACAAACAATGAACCGACAGGGGAACACAGGGAAAAACTAAATACAGAGAGGGGTAATCACGGGACAAGAAACAGCTGGGTAAGGGAGGCAGAAACACAAGGGCAACAGGTGAACACAATGAGACAATCAGACACACCAGGGAAACTAACGACAGGAAGGCAAACACAGGAAGTGTGTGAAGGACCAGACAAGACACAAGGAGGAAAACAATTCAAAATAAAAGGTGGAAAATAAAAACAACAATCCAAAACTTAACACACAAAACTCCAATCATGACACATAAGTATTCACACCCTTTACTCAATACGTTGTTGAAGCACCTTTGGCAGCAATTACAGCCTCAAGTCTTCTTGAGTATGATGCTACAAGCTTGGCACACCTTTCTTTGGGCAGTTTCTCCCATTCTTCTTTGCAGATCATCTCAAGCTCCATCAGCTTGGATGGGGAGCGTCGGTGCACAGCCATTTTCAGATCTCTCCAGAGATACTCAATTGGGGTCAAGTCTGGGCTCTGGCTGGGTCACTCAAGGACATTCACAGACTTGTCCTGAAGCCACTCCTTTGTTATCATGTCTGTGTGCTTAGGGTCGTTGTCCTGTTTAAAGGTGAACCTTCGCCCCAGTCTGAGGTCCAGAGCGCTGTGGAGCAGGTTTTCATCGAGGATCTCTCTATACATTGCTGCATTCATCTTTCCCTTGATCCTGACTAGTCTCCCAGTTCCTGCTGCTGAAAAACATCCCCACAGCATGATGCTGCCACCACCATGCTTCACTGTAGGGATGGTGTTGGCCAGGTGATGAGCGGTGCCTGTTCCTCCAGACATGATGATGCTTGGCATTCAGGCCAAAGAGATCCATTTTGGTTTAATCAAACCAGACAATTTGTTTTTCTCATGGTCTGAGAGTCCTCTAGGTGCTCCATGTGGGCTTTCATGTGCCTTTTGCTGAGGAGTGGCTTCCTTCTCGCCACTCTACCATAAAGGCCTGATTGGTGGAGTGCTGCACAGATGGTTGTCCTTCTAGAGCAGGGGTGGGGAACCTTTTTCCTCTCAAGGGCCATTTAAATTTTTTCAACATCCTCCGAGGGCCGTACAAATTATTGACCTCTGCTTAAAAATACTAAAATCACAGCCCATTCATTTTGCCTTTCTTTCATGCTGTGCAAAGAAAAGGCAACCTCTTAATCCAGATATTTTACCATGACTCGTGTATGCATGCACGTGCACGGTTGTGGCATGACCACCAAAACAGAAAGATATGGACACAAGATGTGTGCAAATGTATTAAGTTTCCTATCCATGTGAACATGATTTAAGTGGGGGGGGGGACCTAACCTCCTCTAGGGGGGTCCGGGGGGCATGCTCCTCCGGGAAGATGTTTTTTTTTAAATGTTGAAGTTAAAAGCATCAATCTGGTGCACTTTGAGAGCAACATTCAGAGATCTATGGATACATCTCTCAACACGCATATGAAACAGAACTGTAAGCAGATTTTATTTTTCTTTATGGATATTTTACAAATCACTCCCCTTTCAAACTGTATTTTTGTTTATTAATAACAACTTTTTTTTACTGTCATATAGTATTTTATACCTGTTTACTTTATTCTCTTATTTTTTTATAACTATAATGATCATATAAAGATGTGCCTTTACCTCACTGGTTGTAGAAAAAGCTCCATGTTCATTAAAATGCAAGCAAATTAGAGACAACTAAATATGATTGTTAACGTGCTGAATCTGAAAGGGCCACATTCTGATTCGGCCTGATGACTGACTTTGATTCTAAAACAATGCTCTCCTCTGATTGGAGCCTGAGTGTTGCTGCAACATATCCTCACATCGGGGGGGGGGCAGCAGCTCATTCTGTAGGGGCTTGGCTTGGGAAATGAAGGGTCGCCAGTTCAAGTCCCAAACAGACCAAATACAGTGTATTTGTGTGGACTTGTAGCTGCAGAGCTGCCAGTTCACCTCCCTTGAGCAAGGCACCAAACCCCTGACTGCTCCCTGACTCCAGAACACTGGCAGCCTCTTCTCTACGACACCTCCCCGTACCCAAATCTCTAAAAACAGGGGAACAACGGAGCTGATCCAGATTTGCGTCTGATATGACGTAATATCGGAAATGTGGGCTAGCTTTATACCCACGGTGCTATCAGAAACATCGCTATCAGAAACAATGCCCAACGTGTTTTGGACGTAATATCGTCTGTGTTTACATTAGCAAGCATTGCTAACACTCAGAGCTAACCAGAGTTCGAGTTATAAGGAGGGGTCTGAACTCCCATGAAAGCAGTGAAATCATACATCTGTGGGGGTCGCTAATACATTACCAACAACCATTATTTTAATCACAAATAATGCATGTGTCAATGTAATGAGTATTATTTACGTTAACGAGGTAAATAGGCTAAAAGAAAAACATGTTTTCCAAAAGAACTACGCATCGTATTCTCTCTTGAATGACAATATGCCTGCACTTCACCTCCAAGGTGCGAAATAAATTATTGCGCAATCTATGCCTGTGCGTAAACCGAGATGATGTGTGTGTGCGTGGTTGAACCTTTTCATATTTAAGTTTGTAACAAGTAGAGGGCTGCTGCTGCTGTGTGTGTGTGTGTGTGTGTGTGTGTGTGTGTGTGTGTGTGTGTGTGTGTGTGTGTGTGTGTGTGCTTGCAGGCGTGCACAGTTTTAAAGACCCCCATAAAGCTCAGATTATAACTCGAACCCTGGAGCTAACCTGTACTGGAGAGAGTATGTGTAAAGAAGCAGGAAATAAAAAGGAACTCACCTTGTGGTAAACCCGTGAGAGAAAAAGCATTTGAGCTCCATACTGTTTCAGAAATAATGCTTGATGTGGTTTTGAACATAATATGGTGTTTAATCACGGGAGCATTTAGCTGAGTATCTGGGTAGATTTCTCCTGCATGAGCTCCCCCCCTCTTTTATTTATTCTTTTTTTTTTTTTTTTTTAAAGCTACGGACCCAGAATCAGCACTTCTCTATCAGGGCAGAAATAGAGGGATATGAGGCATGGCTACAATGGGTGATCTGTTTGGTATTTTGAGCAAAACACTTCATAGACATGTTTTTTATATATTTTTATATATCTGAGACCTAAAATATATGCCTAAAAATACTATAATAGGAGACCTTTAACATGAACGCAGTATTTCTACCTCTTACCTTGTGTCTGCCATTAAAAAAGTGAAATTAGCAGCATTTAACCAAACTGTTGTTTTGTTGTCTGATAAGTCTTTCAAGACATTCAGTATTTTCAACTAAAATCCTATCACGGGTGCCTTGAACACCCCCCTACCCCCCCCCCCCCCCCCCCCCCCCCCTTCCCCAACATGTAGGACTGTTCCTTTAAAGCAGATTCAGCAGCAGCCGTGGAGGCAGAGACAAAGTGGATGAGAGAATGAAACTAATTAAAAGTCTCTGAACCTGGATGAATGGAAGGGAAGGCATTCTGTGTTGAAGTACAGGAGAACCTAACAATACTCTCCCTGTAAGATAATATGAAACAAATCCAGCCGAGGCATCAGCAATAACTGCCGTCTACCTTCTAACCGCACAGTCGAGACTTTTCACCAAAATGTGATCCATGATGAGCAGTTGCATTATAATGTCCTAGAAATTAATGAAAGGCTTCGCCCGTTTTAAGCCTCCCTCCACCGGTAGTAGAGTCACAGCTGTGTTCACTTCTCACTCTGAATTTGCTCCACTTGTTTCAGGAGGGATATGAAAAAAAGATTTGGAGGCTAAACACAAGTAGTTCAATCAGAATTTTATTTTTTCTTGCAGTACAGCTAAGATGTCAGGCATGTAGCCAGTCAGTCAGCCACACAGTGTTATTAAGTTTTCTGCAATGCTTCAGTTATTCATAAAACCATAATAAAGGATCTGCTTTATGGATTCTCGTCAGGATGCAAAGCCATATCCATATTACAGTTACAATACAGCTCATTAATTTGGGGGTATTATAATAGTTATTGCTGGTGTGTATGTGTGTGTGTGTGTGTGTGTGTGTGTGTGTGTGTGTGTGTATGTGTGTGTGTGTGTGTGTGTGTGTGTGTGTGTGTGTGTGTGTGTGTGTGTGTGTGTGTAAGGCTGACTGCCCTGAGTTTTACAGTGTACAGCTTACATTCTGTGCATTTATGATACTAGCTTTGTGTTGTTTGCTGTATCAATATGTAATTAGAGGCTAGGAGCCACTGCAGTCTGGACAGGTGGTGTGTGTGTGTGTGTGTGTGTGTGTGTGTGTGTGTGTGTTGCCATGAAGTTCCTTTATGTGCCATCATTATACTTATGAGGTACAGACAACAGCCCTGCAGCCACTGAAGTGCGCAAACACACACAAATCAGATTCACAAAGACACACACACACACACGCACGCACGCACACACGCACGCACACACACACACACACACACACACACACACATGCGCGCACACGGACGGTTTGCTGGTTAATGGAGCTCTTCTCTTCTTTAATGAGCGTTGTAGTCGTTCTTCTCTCTGCTGTCCCCCTCATTACCTCTCTGTCTTCCCTCTCTTCTTCCTCTTCCTCCTCTTTTCTTCTCATTTGTACCTGCGCCTCCCTCTATCTTTTTTTCCTTCCTTCACTTCTTCATTCTGTATCATCTTCCTTAATTCTCTTCAGTTGTGTGTTGCATCCTCCTTCTTTCTTACTTTCTTGCCTCCGTCTTTCTGCTTTCTTCTTTCCTTCTCTTCCTTCTTTCTTCTCACTCCATTGCTCCCCAGCACCGATGACACAATGTCAGGATACCATATTGTCTCATTCATTAGTGGTAACTCAGTCAAGGGCGACTTCTTCTTCTTCTTAGGTGTAGCTCAGTATCAAGCTTTAATTAAGCCTCTCTCACTGTATCCCAAACGTAAACAGCAACACATGACAACATTAAGCATGAGGTAGTTCAGTTTACCTCATGTATTTTGAAAGGACTAATTGACTGGAGCACACTGATTAATGTACAAGCCTTTATTATGACAGCACATTAACATTTCAACAGCTACCGTGTCTCACCATCAGCACATTACACATGCAGTCCACTAACAGGATGATTGTGGTTTGATTGGATAATAAATACAACAAGAAGCTGATCTCATTCTTGGAAAAAGAAATGTTGGCTATGTCTAGTGATCTACATTAAAGAACAATCTGCTATTGTACTCAAGTTAGAATGGGAAACTTTAAAATAGTTAAAGAGGACATATTCTGCTCTTTTTCAGGTGTATATCAGTATGTAGTGTCTCTCTAGCGTCTCTCTACATCTCTATGCTTTAATGTTCAAAAAGCTCTTTATTTTTCTCATACTGCCTGTGGTTAGCTGGCCGGCTCTGTTGTGATTGGTCAACCGCTTCGAGATGTCCCAATCTTTAGCCTATCACGTATAATAGGGCGGTTTTGGCGCAGTGGGATAGAGCGTTGATTATCAGATCAAGGGCGTTGGTTAACACTAATTTGAAAAACATGTCAGTGGCCTCCACCTGGAAAACCATTCCTGTTGTCTCATTGTTACCCCTCTAGTGCACTCGTTGTTAATCATTCATTAAGACCAAAGCAGCTGAATGTTGTGCGTCGGCAACTGTGTTAAATGTTTTTTGTTAGTTTAGTTATTTATGTTCCACTTCCTGTTTTATTTTGTATTCACCTTGTCTCGTTCCTGGTTCCTTTACTTCCTGCCTTGGTTGTTTTCCCGCCATCGTCAGTGTCTGCCCCGCCCCTGATTGTTTCCACCTGTGCCCACTTACCTCTTGTATATAGTATCCTGTCTCCCTTTGTCTGTTGCCAGATTGTCTTGTGTCTTACCCCTAGATTCCACCGGGTCCGTCTGTGGCGCGTTACGGCCGCGTTACGGCCGCGTTACGGCTGCGCCGCGGCGCTCACAGTGATCGCGGCCACTCTAGTCAATGGGTGCTATTCCACCACACACGGCGCGTTACGGCTCAGAAGCGTCCCAGAAGCGTCCCAGGAGCGTCTCGGCGCAGGGCTCCTCTAAAATTAGGATGAATCCTATTTTTGACGCGACGCAGCCGTAACGTAATGTCGGGCAGGCAGGAAGTGGAACGTTCAGAGCATATATAGCATATATATATATATATACACACACACAAACTAATTTTGCAGACCCTATCCCTCCGTAGTCTTTCAAGTAGGAGGAGAAATGCCAGCGTTCTCCTCCGGTTACAGGCACTGTGTAAATTATATATATAGAATAATTATGATGATGAATGCATTTTTTTACCACTAAAATACAGCAACACATCTTTGATTCATGTCGTTTATAACTGGAATATTACAGTTATTATTAACTTTGTCTGTACAAAGTAGCCTGTCCAGGAAATATGCCCAAATCAACAAAAACTGCGAGCCGGCAGGCAAGACGCTCCGCTTCTGAAATGCTTCTGAAACGCGCCTGGTAGGGTATGACGCCGGAGGAGGCCGGACCAAAACCGCGGCGCAGCCGTAACGCGGCGCAGACGGACCCGGTGGAATCTAGGGGTTATGCCAAACTCTCCAACGTTTTCCTATTGCATCTAGTTATTGTTACAGTCATTGTCCGCATCTATAGTTATAGTAAGGTAAGATCAGGTAGTAGTATTTTTTTAGTATTTTGTTAGGTAAGCATTAGTGTAGATTATTTATTTATTTTTGTATTGTAACTGCTTTTCAAGTAAAGACTCTTTTTGTACTTGAATCCTGTGTCTGCCTTCATGCTTTTGGGTCCACTCCTTGTACACCCGTGACAGTACAATCTGGCCAAAAGCATGGAACCAGCCGAGTCAGACACAGTGAAAGCAGCGTTACGTGCACAGGGTGCGCGTCTGCACAACCATGAGGAGCAGTTATATCTCTCACAGGCTCCGCCCTCTACTGGACTCTATGGGTACTACCTTATCCTGCGTGCATTCTCCCACTGAGACTTCTATAGACGTAGCCGGCATTGGGGCGGGCCTACCTGAATGCGCGCGCATCACACCGTATAAAAGGAGGCCTCGCCTCCTGACTATCATCCTTTTCTCTTCAGCAGTGGAAGTGATTCCACGGAGCTTCGAGACGAAAGAGAAAGAGAGAGTAATGGAGTCAGTTCTTGACCACAGGACCTGCCCGAAATGCCCGAACCTGATCGCGGCGGCTGATCCGCACCCCTTCTGCTTCCTGTGTTTGGGGCCTGACCACGCCGTGAGCGGTATGGGCCCGGCGCCGGCATGTTCAGCCTGTCAGATGAAAGCACTTCCTGACGAAGGATGCCCCGCAGGAGGAGTCGGAAGATCAGGATCTCGACGTCGTTGAGATGGGCGAGCCGGGAAGCGAGGAAACACCGTTCCGGTTCTCCCTTCCGTGGGGCCAGATGACCCCGGTTCTGGAGGAGGACGACGAGGACGCCTCGCTGTCCGGAGGTCCGACTCTCAGGTCTGCGCGGATGGATTTCCCAGCGGTGATGACCCTGGCGGCGGAGCGCGTAGGCCTTCTGCTCCCCCCACCGCTGCTTAAGGTGGTGGATCGCTCGGACACAACATCCTTGGCGTGTTGGGCGCCTCCCTGATCACCCCTCAGGCAGAAGCCCCCGCCCTCCCGTCTCAGGACGGGAGCGATTATCCGGACCGCGCTATTGGTCAGATGAATAATCTGATTCATGGCCACCGACTCACTGCCCTATCCAAGAAAGTCCAAGAAGATCTTCTCGGAGCCCCCGTGTCCACGGAGTGGCTCTTTGTGTCTCCTCGGTCACCCAGCGCTTCAGCCGCCTGGAGGAGGAGAGAATCCAGCTTAGCCGCATGCTACCGCTGGCCTCTCCTCAGGCCCCGCTACACGCTCCTCCGTGGGTTTCCATGCAGGTGAGGGAGCGCAGTGCGACACTGAAGCGGAGGGAGAGGCGCCGTGTGGCCGCGGCACCCTCCACCTCTACGGCCCGTCCCGTGGAACCGGCGTACCGGCATTCACGGGGACGGGCTGCCCGACCTAGGCAGGCTCCTCAGCAGCAGACAGCGGCCGGGTGGGGCGCTCCGTCTTCCCGGAGCTGACTGGCAGGGGGAGGTAGCGTCTCGGCGGGTGGAAAGAATCTCTCCGCCCGGGACGCGAGGGCGAATCCCGCCTCCCTCCTATTTAATGCACAGATCCCTTTGAAAACCTTTAAAAATAAAGAAAGTGTTGATCTGTATCCAAGTTTAAGTGTTCTTTGTTTCCACAATACACTTACACATGATAATGACTGTACAAATTCCCCACTCGCCACCCCAGCCGTAGCTCCTGTAAGGGAGGTGGCTAGTGGGAGTGCGCAGATGAGAGTGATAACCGCAGGCAGTGCTATCATAGTGCAATGCGTGTACAGGGACATTATGGCCGACGTATTACTGTTAGGGAACACACTACGCCTGGAGCTAAGACTCCAATTAATGCAGTTTACCATAGTGGTAAGAGCTGCATTATGGCAACGCCCGCTCTTGGACATGTCTGGCTCTTTCTCCTCGTCTGTGCTGGGGCAACACAGGATTTGTGAGGGGGGGCGGGGGGGTTGTGGGTCAGTTTGAATCTAACCCCCTCCCCGGACGTAATGCGCCTTCGCCTTTCCCGGGCCCTCTGAGGGTCCCGGGATGGACGAGGTGCGCGCTGGCCCATTACGGGGCGGAGGGGCCCTCCACACTTCAGTCCACACACACTCTGCACAGGGTCAGTGTTTGAGTGTGGGGCATGGGCACTGGCGCTCTCCTGTGATCCTTAGGGACTCAGGGAGGCAGGTGCAGAGTGAGCCCATACAGGGCTGGGGGTTCTCCCCATCCGTCTATGGGCGGAGGAGGGGGGGATCCCCCGGCACTTTTTTTTGAGCACACTTTCTGCGAGGTAAGCGCAGCAGGGTGTGCTCTGTCAGCCGCAGCTCAGGTTTCTCCTCGGTCACAACCGGGTTAAAGGAGAATGTGGGGCAGCAGCTGCTGACCAGGAAGGCCGGTCAGGGGCAGTAGGGTGGAATGCTATTGTTGGACGACAGTGCGCGTATACATCAGGGCTCCACCCACTGTACCCATAGAGTCCAGTAGAGGGCGGAGCCTGTGAGAGATATAACTGGGGGTTACGTATTGTAACCCTTGTTATATTAGCACAGGCGGAGCCCTCTACTCAGGGCACTGTCTGTCCTATTCCGCTCGCTGAAGAGAGGTGTAGGATGATAGTCAGGAGGCGAGGCCTCCTTTTATACGGTGTGATGCGCGCGCATTCAGGTAGGCCCGCCCCAAGGCCGGCTACGTCTATAGAAGTCTCAGTGGGAGAATGCATGCAAGATAAGGTAGTACCCATAGAGTCCAGTAGAGGGCTCCGCCTGTGCTAATATAACAAGGGTTACAATACGTAACCCAACGTTTTCAGCCATGCAGTTTTTTTCAACAGTTTTTCTTTTTTTTTTCAACCGTTTTTCATTTTACTTTGTCTTTCAGACCTAGTTCCAAGAACAGCAAGCCTGACGTCCTCTCACGCCTCCACGACCCAGAGCCCATGGCCAAAGACCCAGAACCAATCCTTCCACCTAACCATGTGGTTGGAGCGGTGACTTGGCCTATAGTAGCTCAGGTAAAGCGTGCCAGTGGTGAGAGCCCGAAACCCAGTGGCTGTCCAGCCAATAGGTTGTTCGTACCTATATCTATGCGGTCACAGGTCATTCACTGGGCTCACACCTCACTGCTCACCTGTCATCCGGGGGTCAAACGGACCGTGTTTATTGTTCGGCAGAGGTTTTGGTGGTCATCTTTAGTTAAAGATGTGGCAGAGTACGTGGCTGCATGTACAGTATGTGCCAGAAATAAGACTTCGTCAAAGCAACAGATGGGTCTTTTACAGCCTCTGCCCATCCCCAGCAGACCCTGGTCCGACATATCCCTGGACTTCGTCACAGGTTTGCCCCCATCGAAAGGTAACACCACTGTCCTCACGGTGGTGGACCGATTTTCTAAAATGGTACATTTCATTGCTCTGCATAAATTGCCATCTGCTAAGGAGACGGCTCAAGTTATACTCAACTATGTAGTTCGCATTCATGGAATACCCAAATACATTGTGTCGGACCAGGGCCCACAGTTCACCTCCAGGTTCTGGAAATAATTCTGCACCCTCCTGGGAGCGTCCGTCAGCCTCACCTCTGGATATCATCCTCAGTCCAACGGGCAGACGGAGCGGATGAATCAGGAGCTGGAGACCTGCCTGCGGTGCCTGGTTTCGCAGAACCCCGCAACCTGGAGTGAGCACTTGACATGGGTTGCATATGCACACAATGCCTTGCCTACCTCTGCTACTGGTTTTTCCCCGTTTCACTGTGTCTATGGCTATCAACCACCCTTGTTTCCAGAGTCCGAGAAGGAAGTGGTGGTGCCGTTGGCTCACGCTCTCGTTAAGAGATGCCACCGTATCTGGGCTGCAGCTCGTCGGGTCCTCCTGAAGAGTTCACTCCGGATGAAGACGGTGGCTGATCGACGGCGGCGGGCGGCACCTACCAACAGAACGGGGCAGAGGGTGTGGCTATTCACAAGAGACTTACCGATCCATGTCATGTCAAGAAAGCTCGGTCCAAGGTTCGTGGGTCAATTTCCTGTTACCAAGGTCATTAATCCTGTTTCTGTCCGTCTTCGTCTGCCCAGGTCACTGTGGGTCCATTCGACCTTTCACGTCAGCCGGATTAAGCCGGTATTGGACAGTCCCTTGGTTCCACCATCCAAGCCCCCTCCTCCCCCCCAGGTCATTGATGGGGGCCCGATCTATGCAGTCAAGCGTCTCTTGTCCATCAGGAAACGAGGTCGAGGTCGTCAGTTCTTGGTTGACTGGGAAGGATATGGTCCCGAGGAACAATCTTGGGTTCCATCCAGTTTCATCATGGGACAAGAACTTTTTGAGGACTTTTATAGAAGACATCCGGAAGTTCCTGGGCCGTCAGTTGTGCGTCGGCAACTGTGTTAAATGTTTTTTGTTAGTTTAGTTATTTATGTTCCACTTCCTGTTTTATTTTGTATTCACCTTGGCCGTGTCTCAATTCAGGGTCTGCACCCTTCGGAGTACGCAGCCTACGCGGTCCACGGAGGACCCAGCCCACGTAGACCGGGTAGGCTGGACCGAGCGGCCTACGAAATGAGACGGTCTAGCCTACGGAGCGCTTTGTATTTACGTCACGTGATACGCGCTGTTCGGTTGAGCTGCTCCAGCAGCCTGCTAGCAAATTAGCTTACAAGCTAACTCCGCTGAAAAGGATCCAGAAACTTTACTTTACTTTTTTACTTTAACCATTTTTTGGAGATCACCGACGGTGATGAAATAAAGAGGACCATGGCCAGGTAAATAAGATTAAGCTGTTCCTTTAGCCCCCAGTAATGTTACATTAGTAAGTTAACAAGTTAATTATATCTGATGTAATTTAATCATATTATTTCATATTTAAAGGGGACCTATCATGCAAAATCCACTTTTGTGCGTCTTTTATACATGAATATGTGTCCCCGGTGTTCCAGGGAACTCACCAAGTGTCAGAAAACACAACCCTCTCTCTTTTCCTCCATACCCAAATCTCTAAAAACGGGGCTGCTACGGATCTGATACAGACTGATACAGATGGTAACATGACGCTCGTAACTCGGCCCCCTCCTTTGCAGGGGGGCGTGGTCAGCTGCAGCGCATAAAAAGACAGGGGTGGAGGAGAGCGAAATGAGGCATGGCTAAATTGCATGATCTGTTTGGTATTTAGAAAAAGAAAACGTATAAATATACCTTATATAGGTATGGCCCTAGAATATATCTGTACTAATAAAACAATATGTTTTCTTAAATGAACAAAAGCATGTTGTATAGATTGATTCTTAACAATATTAGTGTTCTAATCTTAATATGTAGCTGTGGTTTATAACAGTTTATATTCTCCTTCTTCCCCTAAACCAGCCCAGATGATGTCCCACTGACCCCAGGTCAGCACCTCCAGGTCCAGCAGCACTGTGACCCCCCGCTCTGCTGAAATACACAATTAAACATTTTCTATTACCTATTTTTTGTATTAATACAATTAAACTGAACTTAAAGTGGACCTATCATGCTATATTATAATAATATAGTGTAGGACCATACCTATATAAGGCCTATTTATACTTTTTTTTTTTTCAAAATACCAAACAGATCATGCATTTTAGCCATGCCTCATTTCGCTCAAATTGCACTTTTTTTACCCCTGTTTTTGCAAGGGCTGATTCTGTGAGAACAGCACCACCTACAGGCCTGGCATATGTACTACAGCGTCTCCAGCGCTTTCGAAAGGCAATGGCCGTGACTGTCTCCTCCTGATTGGTGGAGTTGGCCCAATAGCCGTAGCGCCACTTCTGTGACGTCATTGAAGTGTTCAAATCTGGATCAGTTTTGATCAGATCCTTGCAGCCCCTTTTTTAGAGATTTGGGTATGGAGGAAAATAGAGAGGGTTGTGTTTTCTGACACTTGGTGAGTTCCCTGGAACACCGGGGACACATATTCATGTATAAAAGACGTACAAAAGTGCATTTTGCATGATAGGTCCCCTTTAAGACAGTTTAATGACCTAGAGATATCCTATTATTCCACTGCTTATGTACACATGTTGTAAATAATGGTTAAAACCTCAGTAAATGAAATAAACAATGTGTTTAACAATTACTATTTTAATTTAATTTTGTATTTTCATCTTATCACAAAGTAGAGGTAAGAATATATCCATCCTCTCTCTGCAGCTTCATGTCTTCTATTATTATAACTTCCATCATTGAGACAGAGGAAATCAATCATGTTTATGGAGTTGTTTATTTGTATTATATGTGCAGCAAGTATATAGAAGCAGCTGTTTGGGGAATCAGACAGACTCAAGCTATAATCGTCAAATATCTATTAAAGGAAAGGACGCATACAAAATCAAATTCTGAAACTAAGACACAAGTCTGTAGGAGTGCAGTAAGCAGAGGTCTGGGTGGAGGATGTTCCTGATCGCTGTTTTGCTTTCTCCAGCACCACGGGGGGTCCAGGTGGATGGCAGCTCTGTCCTGATGATCCGCTGTGCACTTTTCAGATTAGGGGTCCTTCTCCAGCAGATCCATTTCTCCAGAATTGTCCTAATTACAGAGAAAAACAATAGCAAAATAAAAAAGTGAATTAATCATATTAAACACAGGGTTGCAAAAGTATTATTGCAAAATGTAACTCTAAGCATTTCAGACAAACAATCCTTAAAGGATCATTTCAAATGATGTACTGTTTTGGTTTTTAAAAAACTAAAGAGATGAAGACAGTCACACGTGCATCCCTCTGACAGCACTGCACAAACTAACATCAAGCAAAAGGCTGCTGTCTATTTTTGATTGTCTTATTATTATGGGATTAGGATAAATTAAATAAAAGATGATCAAATCTGGTGGAAATATTTAAAATAGGCTTTTCTTTTAGCCCTACCTCAAAGCAGCATGAGCTGAATACAAAGGTTGTAATGTTGTCCCAAAGTTTAATTAACAGTAAAACATTGCAACAAGTCAGAGAAATAAATAAAGCTAACAGCAGCTACACGTCATGGTAGCATCTTATAAATCCCACCGTACTGTAGGCTATACCGGTCTAAATGTTTTCACTTTGGTCTATTTATGTAATATAAATTATAACTTATCTATAACAGAGCCAAAATCTCTGTATGACTTTAGTAAACTTCTGAATTGAATTAAGAATAAGTGTAAACAACAGTGCAGCACGTCCAGCTAGCTAGTTAGCGTCACTAACGTCACATATTTATCCGTATTATTTAACGAAAATGTACGTTTTAATGCCCCTTGGGTTTGACGTGTGTGACATTAGTTAATTTAAAGTAAGTTAAAACCCTATACTCACATTTATTAGTGATTCCTCCGCTTGCTGCTGCTTTTAAATCCACTCTGCTGGGGAGACCGGACCGCCATTTAATTTGAAAAAAACTAATTCTTCCCTGCGCGCATTGCACCCTGGGATATGGTAGACCGCGAAGGATACATCAGATGTATCCTTCAAATCCAGGAAAAGAAGGCTGCATTCGTGGGCTGCATTCGTGGGCCGCATTCGGAGCAGTCTCGTCTTTTTTTTAAATTGGGACAGCCTTCTTTCGGCGGAAGTGACGTATGCAATCTACAAATGCAGCCTCCGAAGGGTGCAGCCCCTGAATTGAGACACGGGGTGTTTCTCAATCGCGAGTAAAGCTGCTTCAGAGCCACTATTTTAAGCATACTACGTCATCGAGTGCCGCCGAAGTACTGTTCCAATCTCCAGCATACTTGGAAATCTACCGAGCCCGGCGTACTCCGTTTGGAGAAATATCGAGGCTGCACATGAGTAGACTCCGCGGTCTTAAAATCCCCACAATGCTTTGCGCACTGACCAATTTCCCCAAATCTGTGGCGGAAGATGTAAGGCGGGGCCTCTCATATGACGCACACCTGCACACTTGCTAGCCTGTTAATTGATAGTTGATTGATTGGTGACCGACCTTCTCACCACTAGCTTGTGATTACTAGGACGTGATTCAAGATGGCGCCTGTGTCGGCTCGCCGCTCGCTCAGCTCTCTACCTTTAGCTATCCTGTTTTTGTTTTATGTTTGTCAGAATGTCTCTGCTCTGCTCGTTTATGATCGCCAAGCTCTCCTCCACCTCAGACCCTCACTGGAGTTGATATTGCTGCCCAAACCTACATCTGGCAACCATAAATCGTCCCCCCCCCCTCTACTGTCGGATATTCCTACCTACCTGCGCCGGTCGCCCTGCATCCTGCCTCGCCGAAAGCGCTTTCGACGACGGGGAAAGCGTGGTGGTGCACTGGTCCATCTTAACGCATACCTGACGGCTTCTTCTGTGAATTATCCACGCCTCGGATGTCATGGCCCTCCCGCTGCACGCCAAGTGAGGGATCGGTGGATTCGCCCCGTTTTTCCGGAGCTGCGGACTCTGCTGTGCCCGCTGGCAGCTCCTCCTGCCCGACTGACTGCTCCCGGCCAGCGCGGCGTTCAACACGCACATCTTCGTCAGCTGAGACGCACTACACCTTCGGCAAGCCCGGAGCGAAAACTTTGCATGGCTTTGCTAAATGCTAGGTCGATAGCAAACAAAACGTTCCTGCTAAACGACTTCTTCACCTCTCGTGAACTGGATTTTATGTTCCTGACGGAGACCTGGGTCCACGTTCTCTGAACTTCTTCCTCCTGACTGTACATTCTTCAGCTCCCCCCGTGCCACTGGCCATGGTGGGGGCATAGCATCAGTGTTTAGAGCTAGCCTCCAATGCCGATTGCTTCACCCTGTAACTAGCTATGCCAGCTTTGAGTTGCAGCTTTTTGAACTGAACCCGGCCTGGCCTATACTCTGCGCAGTCGTGTATCGTCCGCCAAAGTGTAATAAGGATTTCATAAATGACTTTTCTGACTTTCTGTCCGGGATCATGGTGAAATATGATCGTGTTTTGATCTCCGGAGACTTCAATGTCCATGTGTGTTGCGAGTCCAAACCTCTGGTTAGGGACTTTTTAAATCTCCTTGATTCTTTTGGTCTCGTTCAGTCCGTGGCTGGCCCAACACACGAAAAAGGACACACTTTGGACTTAGTATTATCGTTTGGACTGTCTGTATCTGTGGATGAAATATGTGCAGCAACGCGTATCTCAGACCATTTACCGGTTCTGTTTACAACCTCGATCCCTTCCGCAGGAGTCGAATCACGTGCCCCATGCGCGTCGTCTGCGTTCGATTAACCCCTTGACTGCCTCACAGTTCTCTGATGTTTTTAATGCTTCTCCGATCTGTAAATTAGATGTGAACTGTGCTTTTAATGCTGATGAGCTTATCTCCATGTTTGACTCGACATGCACACTAATACTGGATTCTGTTGCTCCTTTTACGCTTAGACGCACCAAAGTTCTATCAGAGCCGTGGCTCAATGACTGTACTCGTGCTCTCAGACGCGCTTGCAGGCGTGCAGAGAGAAAATGGAAAAAGGATAAACTCCATGTCTCCCTAGAAATCCTTCGTGCTTGCCTTTCTGACTACCAGGCGGCAGTCAAAGCAGCCAAAACAGAGCACATTTCTCATGTTAATCTCCAAAAACAGCCATAAACCTCAGGTTCTTTTTAATGTCCTCAACTCTATCATTAATCCCTGTGATGTTTCTTCTATTGTCCCATCGACTACTCTCTGTGATAAGTTTCTTACATTTTTTATTGAAAAGGTATCTGCTCTTAGGCTAGCCCACACTAGTGCTACCCCAGATCCTGCTCCTTTTCTGTGCCCTGCTGTCCTCGACCACTTTGAGCCTGTATCCCTCTCTTCTCTCTCGGATGTGGTCAAGCACCTGCGGCCGACAAACTGCACCTCAGACAGCATTCCCTCTCGCCTTCTCAGAGATGTTTTTGATTCAGTTGGAGCAAGTATTTTATTACTTTTAAACACCTCTCTTAGCTCAGGATGTGTCCCAGCTGCCTTCAAACATGCCATGGTTAAGCCACTCCTTAAAAAGAAAAATCTCGACCCCTCCATTCTCGCAAATTTTAGGCCCATCTCCCAGCTACCTTTTTTATCAAAAGCCCTGGAGCGAGTAGTCTACGCCCAGCTGCAGTCTTTTTTAACCATCCATGGAATCCATGAAAAGTTTCAGTCTGGCTTCAAACCCATGCACAGCACTGAAACAGCCCTTTTAAGAGTTTTTAATGATCTGCTCCTAGCCGCCGACTCAGGTAGCCCAGCTGTCTTGGTGCTGTTAGACCTGACAGCTGCCTTTGACACTGTGGACCATAGCATCCTGCTGTCACGGCTTGAACAGTCCGCTGGCATCACAGGCTCTGCCCTTGCATGGTTCAGGTCCTACCTGACAGACCGTAGCTTCTCAGTGCAGCTAGGTGCCTTCTCCTCTGCCAAAGCCCCTCTTACCTGTGGGGTTCCCCAAGGCTCGATTCTGGGCCCCATCCTTTTTCTACGATATATACTGCCCCTAGGTTCAATTCTCACAAAACATAACATTCCCTTCCACTGCTACGCCGACGATGTACAGATCTATCTGCCTCTCAAAGCTAATGTCAAACACTCACTACAGCAGCTGATGGACTGCTTAGCAGAGATAAAATCCTGGCTGAGCAAAAACTTTCTCAACCTCAATGAGAGCAAGACTGAGGTCATCTTTTTTGGAACGCAACCTCCAGCCTCTCCGGTTGATATTCTGGGCTCTATCCAAAAAAACATCCTCCCCTCGGTCATGAACCTTGGAGTGACCTTCACTAGCACTTTTAAATTCGACAAGCAGGTCAGCACCGTAGTAAAATCCTGCTTTTTTAAAATAAGACTATTGGCCAAAACCAAGTCGTATTTATCTTTTAATGACTTAGAAAGGGTTATTAATGCCTTTGTAACCTCGAGACTGGACTATTGTAACGCTCTGTATGTGGGTATGGACCAGGCCTCAATTAAACGCCTACAGCTAGTCCAAAACGCTGCTGCACGTTGTTGGAGCAGAACACCTCTGCTACGCGCCGTTCGTTGGATGAGGCTGGATCTCTATTAAATTAAGAAAGGAATTGAAAACACCGGAATCAAAGTTATAACAAATTATCTGAGTTTACTTCTGGTAGGAAACCAAACACATATACAAGTTATACAGAGTACTCGAGTACTCCGGACTTCAGGTTTGTGATGCGATGCGGATAAAGGTGTCAGGACCATCCAACTCATCAAACAAAAAGAAATTGACTTCAGGTTTGTGATGCGATGCGGACACAGATATCAGGACCAACCAACTCACCAAACCAAAAAGCATTTTACACTCAAAAACAACAGTATACATATCCCTATTTTGGGGCGGAGATGGGTTGACTTGTTCCCTCCCCCTTTTATTCGACAGCGAATTAGAGAGCCCCTGGGGAGGAGCTGTGTAAACTGCTCACCTCCCCCAAGTGTTCTTACTGGTTGGATTCACATCTGGTCGGGTTCAATCAGAGTTCTGACCAGAACGTGAGATCCTAAGTTTCACCAGGTCAAAAGTCAACATTTATCTCCACCCTATCTACACTACATTCCCTTCCCATGGGGTTTTTTCACATAAACCATCCCTCCTCCGACATTTTAACTTTAGTGCACCCATATAAAGAGGTCCATAACGACCTTAAAACAACATCTGTATGTGGAGGTGAAGGGGACATGTGTGTGTATAACACAAGATCTCTGGGTCAGTGAGTTTAAAAGTGAGAATAACATTCCTATTCTAAGTGATTATCAAAACCCGTTGTGATTACCTAAAACAGTTCAAACAATACATGTTCACTAAAATACAATTCAAAATAATACATGTTTACTTCAATACAGTGTAGAATCATATCTTTTTACTTCAACGTTTGCTGACTGGCCACAAAAAGCGTGACCACATCACCCCAATTCTGGCCTCACTACACTGGCTTCCAGTTCGGTTCAGAATTGATTTTAAAATCCTTTTATTTGTTTTTAAAGCCCTAAATGGGCTGGCTCCGGCCTATATAGCTGAACTGCTCCAGCGCTACACCCCAGCCAGAGCTTTAAGGTCTGCTGACCAGCTGCTGCTGGTAGTGCCCAAGACCAGGCTAAAAACCCGAGGGCACCGAGCCTTCGCAGCAGCTGGCCCTAGGCTCTGGAACACTCTGCCCCTCCATGTGAGGTCGGCCCAGACCCTAGGGTTTTTTAAATCTAAACTAAAAACACACTTCTTCTCTCTGGCTTTCTAGTTAGAGCGGAGCACGACTCCTGACTTTTCCGTGTGTTTTATTTTTATTTTGTTTTTAAGATATATCTGTTGTAATTTATTGTCGTTTACTGTGATTGTAGTAATGTGTTTTTAATACATGTACAGCACTTTGGCTCGACCAAAAATCGCTTTTAAATGTGCTATATAAATAAAACCTGATTTGATTTGATTTGATTTGTTCCACTCTTCGTTTTCCGAATGCCAGGAAGTATTCTTGACTCGCTTCTGAAGCAAGATGCTCGGCAGACATGTGCTACCAAGCAAGCGTACTCGCAATTGAGAAACACCCACGGCCCTTGTCTCGTTCCTGGTTCCTTTACTTCCTGCCTTGGTTGTTTTCCCGCTATCGTCATTGTCTGCCCCGCCCCTGATTGTTTCCACCTGTGCCCACTTACGTCTTAAGGCCCAGACACACCAGGCCGATATCGGCCGTCTTCGGTTGTCTGGCGACGAAGCGTGCCCTGTCGCCCAAAGTCAATTTGGTGTGTCCCGAACCCTCGGCCGTGACACGCCTTATTTGGCCTTTCACGGTCGACACACGGCCGATTCAACATGTTGAATTGGCCGGGTGTCGGACACAAGCTATCGGGCCAAGAAACCACTCTGATCAGCTGTTCAGCTAGCAAATGAGAAGCGAAACGGAAGTGAGGGACGTAAACAAACGATTTAAGAAGGCACAGGACAGCAGCTAAACCCCAGCAGGTGATACTTAAAGACATCAAACATAGCCCTTAAATGTCCTCTCTTACCTCCCACACATAGCAGGGACATCTCTGATATCGGCGGGAGCGTCCCCGGCTGTCCTCTGCTGAGAGCTCCGTGATTTGTTTGGTCAAGTCCGGTTTTTCATCTCATGGGTTTATTTGTCAGTATAAAGTTGCAGGATTAGTCTCAAGTACCTCAACATTGTCCTTAAGTACAGTGTCTAAGTAAATGAGATACTGTCTACTGCTGTTCATTTACCTATTGTGAGTCGCCTCGGATAAAAGCATCACATGGAAATGTACATTTAGCAAGAAGTGGCCATTATTACATTACATACATTACTACATTGCTGACTCAATAAACTACACACCCGCCAGAACACTGCGATCATCAGATGCAGGTCTATTAACTGTGATTTTATAGTATGTCTGCACTTTATGTGCTCATTTCATCATTCATGTATTTTTATATTCTAAAACATGTTTTCGATGGACGAGAGTGAAAATGGAACGCACACGCTATTTGCTGTTTGTTTATATCTGTATGTCTGTTCTTCTTCTCTTTCTTCCGGTTGTTGCCTCTTTTGAATGACGAATACACACTACCGCCGCCTGCTGGTAAGGAGAGTTATTGCCACTCACGCATGCGCAGTTCGTACGTGCTCGGCTGAAGTCTTTGCGGTGTGTTCAAGTGCGACACATGGCCAAGACGCAGGAGAACTCGCCGATGCAACTGTCGGTGTCGGTGTCGGCGAGTTCTCTGGTGACTGCCTGGTGTGTCAGGGCCTTTAGTATCCTGTCTCCCTTTGTCTGTTGCCAGATTGTCTTTTGTCTTATGCCAAACTCTCCAGCGTTTTCCTATTGCATCTAGTTATCGTTACAGTCATTGTCCGCATCTATAGTTATAGTAAGGTAAGATCAGGTAGTAGTATTTTTCTAGTATTTTGTTAGGTAAGCATTAGTGTAGATTATTTATTGTATGTATTTTTGTATTGTAACTGCTTTTCAAGTAAAGACTCTTTTTGTACTTGAATCCTGTGTCTGCCTTCGTGCTTTTGGGTCCACTCCTTGTACACCCGTGACAGTTAAACTGATTAACAACCCCCTTTACTACTTAACTGACCAGATCAATATCCCAGAAGTTGAATTGACTTGATGCTATACCTCTGATTAAAAAGTGTTCCAATAATTGTTTTGAGCTGTGTACATCCTTACAACCATGTAAGACAGGGAAGGTAACACCTGCAGTCACATGATCATACAGAATATAAACAATCCAACAGTTTAACCATTTCATCTAAATCGCTTAATTTGGAGGTCAAAACTAAAGTGAACACACTTAAGATCAGTGGTGGCTGGTGGAATCTTTTCTAGGTAGGGCTGTGCCACATGCAATCAATTTCAGCAAACATCCCAGTATGACTTAATGCAAAAAAAAACAGGAGTTTTCAGTGTTCATTTACCAGTCTTACATTGTAATGCCTCCATAAACAATTTAAGCATTTGAGACTGAGGACTATGTACAAAAACTTAAAAACAATGGCATTAGCAATACTTGCATACATATATGTATGTATATATATATATATATATATATGATGTATATAATATATATGTATGGAAATATGTATATATATATATATATCATATATATATTACAGAACAACGGTATAATCAACAGTAATACAAAAAGCTGAAAATGTAACAAACTAATAATAATTATTCTTATTCTTCAAATCAATGTGGTGTGTGCCTTTAAAAACGGCGGCGGTCTTCAGGTGCTCCTCCAGCACAGTGTGCAGGGAGGAAACAAAATCCACCAATCCCCTGAAAATGCCAGTCTCGTCCTGCCCACACAAAGCCAACTCAAAAGCCCCACAAAACTTCATTATTTTGGATAAAATATGTCTGTTTTTATCCACCTCCTCATTGTGTTTCCTCACCGCAATCCTGTGGGCGTCGCCCAGCTGCGTAGCAGTTGCTTACTTGGGGCGATAAAATAATCGCCCCTCTCGTATTAGTTTTGAGGACGCTGATTGGCTACAGCAATTGGCGAACCTGCTACAGAGACCCGCCTCCGTGGGGCTATTTCTCCATCGCCCCAGCACAGTACTTCAGTCATACAGTGTACTAGGAAAAGCATAATTATATATTGCGCTAATGACTTTTAAATCATGTTTTACACATATTTCTGGGTGCATTCCATATTTTAAACACACAAATATGTGACCCGCTCTATCGAAATCAGTCGGAAGTCGCAACGGCTCATTTCAAAATAAACGTGGATTTGCGTAAAAAAACAGTTTTTCGGGGTTTGGGTGTTTTGTTTGATTTTAAATAAACAAAGTCTTGGCTTTCAGAATATGACACTTTTATTTCCAAAATCACACGATAAATACATTTTTGAAGCTTGTAAAGGGAAGATGACAGCTCTCACTCGCCACTCTGCTGTTCCGCAGCACCGCTTCCCCTCCCTCCGGCTGAAATTATGAATGTAAGGCGTATAGTAATCATAGATATCACGGCAGCGTCCGTTACAGTTTGTTTTCATCTGATTTCAATTAAACAAAGTCTTGGCTTTCAGAATATTAAACCTGTTTCGGCAAATTCAGATGATAAATACAACTTTGAAGCTTGTAACGGCATAATTACAAGCGGAGAACGGAGTAACTGTCACAGCAGGCATAACAACAGCCTGTGTTTCTCGTGAGTGTTTTCCCCGGGAAACAAACACAATACACACAAACGCAAAATTACACAAACACACACACGTATACAAACACACACACTCGCGAGCTTCCCCCAGACCAAGAATCCAAACGAAAATATCTTCCCTCCGGACTATTTTGATAATTTGCTCCGCTAATAATCAATCAGATCGATGGATTCCAGAGAAGAGGAAACTTTAAAGGCCTTTTTCTCAAAATGATGAGTCAGTGACAGTCATTATATAATGTGACATATTTTGCTTAATATTTGGAGTACAAAAACAATTCTGATATCATTAGAAAGCTAGGAATCTCCTCTTTCCAACAGTGTATACAACTCAAAATGTGTCTTCAGGTCAATGCGACTGATGTTGATGGAGCAGGTCACATATTGACAATTTTTATAATTAATTATTATTATTATAATTATTATTAATAATAATAATGTTTTTGTGTGTGGTTTAGGGAAGGTGGTGCCCTAAGCAGTGCCCAGCTGCCACTGCTTAAGATGTCACCAATATTGCCTCACTGCAAAGGTGTGTGTCCTGTACAGGACAATATGGCAACATTTGAATATGATGTAGAGGAACCATGACAATCTGATGTGCAATTATTTATTTTATGTTAAGATATTCCACTAGATAAGTAAAAACTCCTAAAATGTCAGGAGAACAAAAAAGTCAGTAGGATTCAACCTCTGAGGATCATGAATGTCTCCACACTCCATGGCCATCCAGACGTTTGTCTTCATCGTTAGTGGACCAGCCGCCAACAACCATCAATACAGTGTCTATATTTATAATGAATATTGGAAAAAACTGTCATAAGGGTTTTGAAAATAATGGATGTGTTCTCCACATGTACAGCTTGAAGTACATTTCAAATTAAATCTTGTGATGTGTCTACCGAAATAAAACACTGTTCATGATTGGTGTACTATGTTTTGTTATGAATGAAGGAAAACAAATGCAAAGAACTATGCACTTAGTCATCACACTGTTATTTTAATATATAAATAATTGCTCATATAAAACATATCAAGCCAGAAGACCAAGTGTGTCATTTCTGTGAGGTGAGTGACAGATGTCTTGTTTGGGCTTTTATGCTCACAGCAGTACACTCTTTTTTCTCCAGACAAAACAGAAAATGCTCTCTGAAGGGACCAAGGTACACTGAATGCACTGATCTGTACACATGTTACGCTCATGTCAGTTTTATATCAGCTACATGTTAGGACTAAAGTGCTGTAATGGACAGTAGCTGGGATGTGTTTGTGCTGGTTGGTGATTGCAATGTATACCACAGCAGTGCACCTGCACCTGTCTAACTGTAGCTGCCAAATATAGCTGCAAGGTGCCGAGAAAAAGCGCGTCAACCCGTGAACACTTCACACAGATACAATTAGGACTTGTCTACCCACTGAGCAATTTTGAGATATAGCCCACTTCCTGTTCCTGTATTTACTGCCTATTTGTCACAGCCAAAAACCTTTGAATGGGAAGAAATTGAGGAAAATATCCACTGAGGCGGTGTCAGTACTCCAGGATGGAAATACAAAGTAAAATACGTAGTAATAAAATAATACAGTGTATTTAAACAGAAACACCAACATAATAAAAGTATTGTTTTTTACAGTCAGTATGGATAAATTATAGATTGATTGTAAACATGAACAAAGAATATGGATCTGAATGTACTGAGAACATTCATGCTCCCCAGAGGATAAACTGTTTTCTATTTTGAAACTGTGAGCTGTACCAATACACCCAGGACAAATATTCTACCATACAGTAATATTAAAGGTAATGTCATTTTCCGAGTACATTAATGCTCCCAATGGATAATCCCACCTTAATATTAATAACAAAAGTACCTATCCACTGGCATTACTCTCAATACAATTTCCTTTTGCTGAATCAGTCAGTACTGCTTAGGCTCTCACAGAGGTAACAGCATATTTACCAACCTCTGTTCAAATTTTAAATAGTGTCTACGGATCCCCTGAGGTGTAGAATAGGTTAGTATGCTGTCTCACTATCTTTTTTCCTCCTGAAGCAGCTGTGGCTCAGCACAAGTAGAGCAGTTTCTTCTTTACACATGTTCAAGTTTCCTTCAGCAACCCCAATTGCTCCCAATGGTTGGGCCATTGCCATGGCTGTGTGAGTATGTGTGTAAATGAGAAGCAGGTTGCAATGTACCTTGGATACTATACAAATGCACTCAACGTATAAATTCTCATTTTGTTTCTACTGAATCTTGGTATAAACTCAACACCAAGACTGTTAACCTCTTAAGCATGGCGGTCCCCCCATTGGACCCCTCCCACCGTTTTGTTTTTGAGATAATGTCTCAGGGCTTCTTAACATTTATGAAACTATTCATGTGTAGCACCAGATTAACGGGAAGAATCTCAGCTAACTGAAGATATGAACCATTTTTACCAAAACAAAACACAAGTCTCATAAGAAGCGTCTAAATGACCTCTGAGCGAAAAAATTCGAACGCACTGTGGCACACAATTCAAGATAAAAATACCCTTATTACTTATAGTAGCTGCACATAAAATATAGCCGATTAAAGCTGAGACTCCACTGATTATTTAGGTATAGTATCATCACTGAGCGATCCGAACTTGCGACAGGGGAAGCAAACACAGACATCACAACACGTACCTTTACGGAGCTTTTACGGCAGATCGTCTCACCGTAGTTGTCAATTAGGTCAAAAGACGTGTTCAATGGCATTAAAACGAAGAAAAAAAAATGCTACAACTGTTGATCCATAGGTTGATAATGTACCTGTGCCTTTGAAGAAATTATTTATAATCCATAATTCCATTTTTTATGTAAAAATCGGAGCGGAAAAGTTAGCTGCTAATGGTAGCCACCAGAGTGTATGCAGCTTCCGGTTTTGGTAACGCGTCACTCTCACTCCTTATTTGTTAACGTTTTGGTGTGTATATAACTTCCCCTCGATTCCATTGGCTCTAGCGGTTATAAAGAGATTTCATTCATCAAAATCGAGCAAGGGGGGCCAGAGATAGGTCAAATCCACCCAAATGACCTCAGAAGTGGGGGGTTTTGGCTAAATCTCTCTAAAAAGGTCAAATTTCACTTGTTTTGCATCAATCTTGATACAGGGTACTTATTATATGTTGTACTTTGGATTCCTAAAGCTTTTAGTCTACTAACCCATCATCCAAGGGTAGCTTTCACTATAAGTAAAAAATAATTTTTGGACGGACACTATAATTTACAGTTTTTTACTATGTAAAATCTGAATTTTCTTTAAAATAAAAAACATCTATATTGATTCTGACTTTTCTACATCCAACTCACAGGTTTATCATTACTTTGAGAAAAAAGATTATTAATTTAACCCTTTTAGAAGGGAAGATATGGTCATTTGTTCTGGGAATGTCATTTTCGAGCCTGAGACCTGAAAAACAGGCTCAGGGCTTAAGAGGTTAAAGCCATCAAACTAAGACACATTTGGGCTAAGTGTAGACAAAAAAACAACCTTCCATGCAGTACAAGTAATATTGATAATAATAATACATTTAATTTTTAAAGAGCTTTTCCAAAAACACAATATGAAATTAAATAAATAAGACAAAAATAAATGATGGAACAGGAAGCAGTAAGAACTGGTGGAGTTATGATGTTGGGAGGGGGGAGTTTAACTGGAAAAAGCAAGTTTGAAGAGGTAGTTTTTAAGGGCTGTTTGAAGGATGGCAGTGTGGTTGGTTTGTACATTTCCCCTCTTTGGGACGGATAAAGATATTCTGATTCTTATTGACTGCCTTATATAGTCGGGGGGGGGGGGGGTATAGAGCGAGGGTGCTGCAACATAAAAGCAATGTCACCCCCGATACGGAGCTAAGTCCTGGTGGTTTTTGTGGTGTTTGCATCTCCAGGCCTGAGGCAGTGGGTGGATGTGACGGTGGAGGTGGTTTGAAAGATACAAAGAGGCCGGGTTGTTGAGGGATTTGTAGGTGGTGAGTGATATTTTGAAGTCAATCCTGTTTTTACCTGGGAGCCAGTAGAGGTTGTGAACGAGTGAGTGATGTGGTATGGCCGATCGGTGGAGGTGAGCAGAAGTTTACGTGTGATATTGTTTGGCGAGCCATAGGGGATGCTATTGCTATTGTCTGGAAGTGATTTGGGCATGGATGTGATCTCTGGCAGCAGCAATAGATAAGGAGGGTTGGAGGCGGGCATAATTCCAGAGGTGGAAAACAACCGTTTTGGTGACGTGGTTGGCATGGGAAGGAGAAAGTAGAGTTGAGGATAATACCAACGTTGGGTGGAGTGGGGGATGCTGTCGATACTTTTTCAGGAATGACTGGGTAGAGCAAGTGAGGGAATTTAAACGGACTATTTATGATCTCTTGCAGTTGAATTGGAGGATTTTTGTCAATACCGAACTCTGAGGCATGAACCCAAACGCACAACTCAACACAGAAGGTCTTTTCAAAATAAGGGTTGCAGTCGAATTGTCCAAAGATCAGCTCCTATCGTCTTTTCCTATCCACTATTCCTTGACCTCTGTGTGAAACGTCACAGGGTTAAGGAATAGTGGATAGGAGAATTCAAAAGGACTAAGGAAAAGAGACTGCAGTGCTTTGAGAATCCGACTGCACTTACACTATCCGACGTATTTATGATGCGCCAGCGGACGTCATTTTTTTCATCATTATCTACGGCAGTTCTTGAGCCTGTTGCAAGTTTACATTTCCCATTGACAAAACAAGATCATTTGAAATCAAGACGACCAGATGTAACTATCTCCATCTCCACTTTATTTTGAAGTTTACTAAGTGTTAAAGGTTTATTTTCAACTCAAGCTTTGGATCTGAGAATAGGCACCAAAAAGAAAAAGCATGTGCAACAAGCATACCAAATTCGAAGTGAAACATGGATTTTAATTGCTTGACTTAATATGTCACGAAAACTCTATTCAATCGTATCATTCAATAGTACATGAAGTGCATGATGTTCCTGAAAGTTTTTTTTAACCTTAGCATTCTGCATTAAGGTGTAGGTTTATCTGACTCAAGCAATATATGATTATTACATATTGTTGAGATGCAGTGTATGCCATCTAGCAAGCAGTCATATCAGAGACGTTATTAACCTGTTAATTTGACCTTTCTAGAGAGATTTAGAAAAAAAAACACTTCTGGGGTCATTTGGGTGCATTTTCCATATCTCTGGAACCCATCGGTCGATTTTGATGATTGACATCTCTTTTTAACCGTTAGAGCCAATATAATCGAGGGGACGTTCACCCCATTGGTGAATAGAGTGATGCGCAGCCTGAATGCCCAAAACCGGAAGCTGTCATACACTCTCGTAGCTATCATAATAGCTATATATGAAAACTCAGTTTTTGCCATAAATATGACGATGGATTATCAGTAATCATTTCAAAGTGACACAGACACATTGGATTAACCTATGGATTAACCTTCAGCAGCGTTTTTATCGTTTTAATGCCATTGAACACAACTTTTGATCAGAACAACAGCAAAGGTAAGACAATGTCTCGTTTTTGCTCCGTAAAGCTACGTCGTGTGATGTCTGGGTTTGCTTCCCCTGCCGCGAATTTTGATCGCTCAGTGATGATACTTATACCCCTAGAATCTGTGGAATCTCATCTTGCTAGCTGATATCTTGCTTGTGCAGATCCGATAAGTAATAAAGTATTTCTACCGTGAGTTCTGTGCTAAGTGCGTTAGCATTTTTTCGCTCAAGGCTCATTTAGACACTTCTTGTGAGACTTGTGTTTTGTTTCGGTAAAAATGGTTCGTATCGTCAGTTAGCTGAGTTTCTTCCCGCTAAGTGCATGGGTATGACACATTAATAGGTTTTTAAATGTTAAGAAGCCCTGAGACACAGTTTCGTGAAAAAAAACAGCCCCCCTGCCGGGCTTAACAGGTTAAGCATCCTGCATTGCCTCTGCTCATTGTGAGACAAGAGTTACTTATTGAATTATAGATTTCCCTCCCGATGCATACATCATAATATACTATATTTGCAGTGCAGTTCTGTGGCCGGATGGTTGGTTGAATGACGGGCTAGTTGGCTGGTTGGCTGTAATAAGCTCAGATCAGCAGTATTGAGTTAGTTGAATCTGTTGGAATCTATTAGTTCTGGAGAATTTCAAGTGAAAGAGCAAATAGAGCCGACACTATCAGCTGGCTGCACACCTGGGGAGGGAGAAAGAGACGGGGCGAGAGAGACAGAGGAGAAAGGGAGAGAGAGAGGAAGTTTAGATGATACCTAATGTGGTGTGTAATGCTGTTTTTCTGTCTGTGATTGGCTCTATTTAACCCTGAGTAACCCCCCTCCCTCACCTCCTCTCCAGCCAGCTGGATGACTGACTGAGGAGCTGCCAACATATAGGCCATACAGATTGTATACGAGGAAGTACTTTCGCTGCAATCTGTACCGGCTTTTGGAAGGAAATTCATCTTTATCTGTCCTGACCCAGTCACTGTTACCTGGCCGTGCCGTCTCAGCGACATCTACGGTGAATCAGCACAAACCTGAACCCATCAGTGGTCAGAGGGAGATTTGGATTAGAGGATAGAAGTGGAGTAAGTGGTGTTAGAGAGGAGGAGGAACAAGAAGAGGAAGATAGAACTAATTAAATTATTCCAAACTGAGATCATTGAACATGTGACCCAACATCTGATATAACAAAGTCTAACTTCAGTTGAGTGATGTCTTGGAGAGGGGTTGTTGTGGTGCTGCTGCAGATCCGTTCACTAAGGCCGTGGGCAAAACATTACAGTATACTAAGTTGGATTTTCAACCCAACTGTAGAATGGTTTACACATATTCATAGGGGATTCATATTCCAGGGAATGAGGGTGATTAACCCTAATTAGTCATGCTGAACTGATCATTCGTAACCACATTTTGACCAGGCCCCAAAAACAGCTTTTTATTATTTTACAATGTATCGAGGATGTGCACACAGCCAGAGGTCATCGAACGCATTGTTACCCTGCCATATAAACATCAGTTTTTTTATCACTCTTTCTCATCCTCACCTTTCCATAACCTTTTGTTTTGCATCCCACTTATTGATAGATGGTGCAGTTGTCAGGGGACAGCCAGGGGCCACTATGACGGGCGCTAGTATGAGATAGGGACCCTCCCTCACAAATAGAATGCATGCAAACAATTATGCATACACTATACATAATCCTCATGCACAAAACTCCCAAAGCACTCTCACATATGCCCCATATAAACCTGGGATTAAAATGCAATCTGTGTCTAGACATGTTATCTGAGGAACAGCACATCTCAGAGGTGGAAATGCATGCAGAGCACATTGCGTCAGCAGGACCGCTGCCATTTCTTTTCTGCATGCATTTATGAATTGTATGGAGACATGTTTATGTTCAGATAGGATATATGGATACTGATTTTATGAATCAACACATGGTGTAAATGGGACATAAACACCAAATTGGTTGTTTGGCAGTGTTTCAAAAGCAGATTTTCCAGAACCTATTAATAATAATGAATAGTAAAAGGTATACAATTTATAGAAAAAGAGAATATAATATAAAATAATAAGAATGTATAAGAAAATACATTTTGTACATTATATCACCAGCCGATTGGTGCAACTGTGCAAAAACATTCATTATAAATAACTCAAACCACTGGAAAGAATACACATGGAATACTATAATTCCATTATTACGACATCCAATTTAGTACAAAAATGCAACTTTAAGATGATGGGGAGAATGTGGTGAGCAGATCGTAAATCCCTGTCATTAAATTGGTCATGTAAAGCAATAAATAGCTTTTCAATACATGTTTCAATCAGAGAACTGTCAAATATTTGTTTTGTATTTCTCTAAAAACCCTTATCGTATTACAAGGAAAACCCCAGTAGAGATTAAGATGAAAAAGATTCTTACTATTCCTAGTAATAAGAGTAACAACAATTAAACACATGTTGGTTAAAATATTAGTTTATTAAGGTTTATTAATAAACTAACTATGGAAGGATATTGTAAATAAATTGGGTTACACACAACATTATTAATGATCCTTTGGTTAGACGTAGCTATTAGTCTATCTATGACAAGGATGTACATTTTATAAATAGATTTTTATCATAATTTTACAACAGCTAGCGGATCTTACACAGGGGAATAATCCAGCCAAGAACAGCGTTTCATGAATTTTATTCCAATGATCCAACCTCATACGGTACGATGAACAAAGGTTTTATTAATCTTGTCCCGCCGCCTGTCCTGTGTCTTTCCCCTGGTAAAAACCATTTGACCTCTCTGGTGCGCTAACACCTCCACCTGTCTCCAACACGTACCTGATCACCAAGTACTCAAATCACCTGGTACCCAAAGCTGCCTTCAAAATGAAAGCATAAATATTGACTTTAATTAATTAATGGTAGCACTACATTGTCGTGGATTGAGCAACAGGTACAGATGGAGCATCTTATTTCAGACAGTTTGAAACGCGAGGGTCGTGATTGGTCCGTGATTGGTCCGTGATCGGCCCGTGATCGGTTCGTGATGAAGAGCCGGCCCCCAGTCTGACTTGATACCGCCCCCGTGATAAATAAATGTAATTATTGTGAAGCCAGCTGCAATGGATCATTGATCCACCAGGGGGTGCAGTGGGGTTCCACACTGGAGCTCATGTGAAATCAACTTCAATACAGTAAGCTGGATGTACAGTATGTCTGGTACTAATGTATAGCGGATCTTTGTTAAGATCCATATGTCACGGATAGGATCATAGTCTGTGCTAAATAAGACATGTAATCATTTACAAAACATCACCATGTTGTTATTTAACAAAATAATGTTGTTTAGTCGAAAAAAACGAACGAGAGGAAATGCAGCCGGCTCTCCCGATTTTTAATCCTAATTTAATCATCATCTTCACCACGATCATTTATGTTTATGTTCGCCGAATTGACATGAAATCACTGACAAATATGAATATTCTGTATTCAACTTCATTGAAACGATCAGGATGGGTGTTATTTTTCCCCACAATGACCAAGTCGCTGCAAATTATCCCGTTTATTACATGGCCACATTCTCAACAAAGTTACGACATGATTCCCAATCTTAATTGAAATGCTTTTATGGATTTAGAAAATGTTTTTATTGATTTAAAAAATAGTTGTATGTATTGATTTAAATTGACATGCATCCGCTAAGAGAAATAGTCACTAGACACTTGACACAGTGGCTATAGGCAAAGCAGAAAAAGAACACTCAAACCGAGAGATGAGTTATTATTACAACGTGACTTCACTATTATTTAACAACTGTTTTTATTGGGTTCTTTTATTTGGGGTTAAGTATAGGTGAATTGCACTAATGTGGGAAGATTGTGATGTCTCCTCCGATCTGCTTTATGATATTCTTTCTCCCGCTGTGTAGATTGGGGGACCGCCGTCCTCTGTCTTCAATGTTCGGCATCGCGTGAAACAGAGGATTTCGACATTCTGTATTCCTTGCTTACTTCCTTAAACCTTTTCTCCTCCTTATCTCTTTCATGACTTTTTATTTAATGCTTTATAACAGCTGTAATAGTTCGTTTAGAACAGGCACCTCACTCGCAATCTGCTCCTCTGCAGCGCCGCCCACCTCCCTCCGGCTGAAATTATGAATGTACAGTAAGGCATAGTAATCATAGATAACACGGCAGGGTCCGTTACAGTTTGTTTTCATCTGATTTCAAATAAACAAAGTCTTGGCTTTCAGAATATTAAACTTGTTTCTGCAAATTTAGATGATAAATACAACTATGAAGCTTGTAACGGCATAATTACTTAAGCGGAGAACGGAGTAATTTAACGTTACAGCAGCCGGTGTTTATTTTATTATTATATATAGTCGTTATTCATTTGTTTTAAAGCTCAATAAGGAAGATTTAAACTTTCACACACGTTGACCGGCGAAAAACTCTGCCCGGTTCCCTCGGCCCCCACCACGTTGAATGGGTGGCATTTAGTACCTACCCCCCTCTGAGTGAATACCTGTTAACTTCACATCTTGTCACAAACTTTTTGGAAGAAAAGACTGACCCAAGATATCTTGGTTTGATTTGGAGAAGGCTTTTAAAGCCTATTGTATACTAATTCTTCCCGTCAAGAATATGAATAGAACTTAGATAGATCACTTTACATTTCTGCGAATGAATAGCTTAGCTACTTGGCACTAAGAGTACAGATATGTCTACCCTTTCTTTTCAGAGTGTAATATCTGCATTTTCTCTTTTGGTTTGAATAGGAGAAGGGCAATGGTTATCGATGGTGCTTTTAAAGCCTATTGTATACTAACTGTGTGATTTATATTGCTTTTCAAATGCATATAAGCCCCCCATTTACACTGCACTTCCCGTCAAGAATATGAATAGCACTTAGTTAGATCACTTTACAGATCAGGTTGGACCAGCCCTTCTCTGTCGCTACTCTCTGCAGGTCCGCTCCATTTCCTACTTACTGCAGATCAAAAAAAGCTAAAAATATGTATTTCTTAATAAACTAAATAGGCCACCATTGGTAGCAGTTCTCATTATATACTTCTCAGTAACTGCTCCCCTTAAATTAAATGTATTCTGTAGATTTTGGGGATTCATTAATGCATTTATTGCCATCACCATGCTTTTTCAAGACTCTTTTAAATTCTACCATTTTATAAGGACTTTTCAATGTTCGACATCGCGTGAAACAGAGGATTTCGACATTCTGTATTCCTTGCTTACATCCTTAAACCTTTTCTCCTCCTTATCTCTTTCATGTTATTTTATTTTATTATTATATATAGTCGTTATTCATTTGTTTTAAAGCTCAATAAGGAAGATTTAAACTTTCACACGCGTTGACCGGCGAAAAACTCTGCCCGGTTCCCTCGGCCCCCACCACGTTGAATAAACAGAAGGCTGCTTTTGTGGAGGAAGTTACAGCGCTACGTACGCACATTTAGCTTTCAGTGTTACTGACCTGAGATGTTTTTATTACATGAATTAAGGTGACTGAGGCTTTTTAACATAGACTTTTCCAATGTCTGAGTGTAATATCTGCATTTTCTATTTTGGTTTGATAAGGACACATCCTGGGGATTGTGTTTACAAACATTGACCATACCGTTCACCATCCCCCACCCCCCTACTGTATGTTGATTTTTGACATGTAAATGGATGGCATTTAGTACCTACCCCCCTCTGAGTGAATACCTGTTGTACCTGTCCGGGGCTAAGCCCATAGGACGATGCTCTGATGTCATCACCCTCGCACATTTGTCATATGTTTACAAAAAACGATGTTAACACTTTCTCGTTCTTAATATATGCTATATTTAGGGTCGATATGTGTTGAATTTACTTTAAAATAGCAGATCACTGTGACCGGATATAGTTTTTTCGGCTTAGTGAACGTGTGTCTCTTCCTCCGCGGCTCCTCCGTGCAGAGAGGCTCCCCCCCCCCGTTGACAATTCACGAGCGTCTAACTCTCTCCCCCCTCCCCGTCGCACCTTCTAACAGAACCCCCCCACATATCAAATCCCAATTTAACCCCTGGCCTCTGGAGCAGAAATGAAAGAGTTTTAAAAATGTTTACGTTTTGGTAAGTTTTTAGGGAAATGTTGTAATATTGCAACGTTGGCCGTAGGTGGGAGCAGCATTTCTGTATTTCTACTCACATTGTCTGAATAAATATATTGAACAACTAAGGGTTAATTTGCAGGATTGATTGCTTACTTAGCCCTATATCAGTATATAGCATGAATAATAATCACACATCACTCATATTTGTTATGAATAATCATTTATCATTTATTAAATAGTAAGTCGCTTTGGATAAAAGCGTCAGCTAAATGCAATTTATGAAAGCCTCACTCAGGATTTTTTTACCAAGTGTTTTTATTGCTCTTGGGGCATTAAAAACAAGATTTTAACTTTAGTTTTTTATATAATATCTGCATTTTCTCTTGTGAAAAACTAAGTCTTAGTTTGGCCATAGTTATTTAATATATAAAGACTATATATTATTGAATTACAAGATTAGATATACTTTATTTGATCTAAAATATTGATGTGTTCAAATGCTCTTCTAAACAAAACTGAAAGTCCATGAAAAGCTGTCTTCCTGTTTCTGTGAAGGAAGCGCCATCTCCTGGTTAAATCCTGAAATTGAAAATCTGGCAACGCCCTCTTGGAAAATAGTGGGAGGGCTTAATTGATTGATTGATTGAATTGATTGATTGATTGATTGATTGATTGATTGATTGATTGATTGATTGATTGATTGAAAAGTTTATTAACAGCTTGTATATTGGGTACAGTACAGTACAGCTCAAAACATACAATTGTTAAGGGGATGCAGACCAGAGAAAGACTTTCGTCTTGTTTACATCAGGGTCCCCCATTTCCAATTCATCATATCATTTAAGACATATAAGACATATTTGACATACAGATGGCTTATTTACAATTTACATACAGGTGGTTTTTTACATACAGATGGCTTATTTACAATTTTCATTTTAGATTTCGTTCTAATACATCCTAACCGGACATTTAAGACATACCAAGTCTACAGATATACAGTTAGTAACAGAGTCTAAAATGCGAGTATATACATAGATGGGGGGGGGAAGCTGTCCATTGTACGACAGGTTGAGATTTGTACCATTACCGGGGCCAGTTTTTGCAATGCTTTCCCCCGAAGGTGCTCTTTAAGAGAGGTTTTGAAGGTAAGTATAGTTTTACTTTCCTTTACAGTTGTGGGAAGAGCGTTCCACCTTGATGTGGCATAATTGCGATATGTGTATTCCCCTTTTTTTGTGCCAAATCTGGGTTTTACATGATTTGTGGAGCTCCCTCTGGTGTTATGATCATGGTATTCCTTGACCTTTGGGAAGAATTTTGACATGTACATGGGTACCATAGAGGTGTAGTGGATCTTGTAGACCAGGCCCATTGCAAGTAGCTGTACTCTGTCGTCTACTCTAAGCCATCCTAGGTTGTCAAAGTGGGCAGAGGTGAGGTGGGTTCTAGATGAAAGGTCAAGCAGTAGTCTGACCAGTTTATTTTGCGATGTTTGAAGTTTTATTTTTAGCGCCTTGGAGGTGCTATGGTACCATGACGTGCAAGCATAGTCATAGTACCCTTGAATGAGTGCTCCTGCCAGAGTTTTCAGGGTGTTTTTGTTTACCAGAGAGGAGATCCGGTATAGGAATCTAGTTCTTTGATTGACTTTTTTATTACATTGGATGCCATTTTGTCACAGGAGAGGTTTGCCTCAAGAATAGATCCTAGGTATGTAATTTCCTTCTTACTTGTGACAATAATGTCACCCACTGCAACTGAGAAGTCGTCGGATTTGCTGAGATTATGTTTCGAACCGAAGAGAATGGACTCTGTTTTACCCAGGTGTAATGATAATTTATTATCGGCGAGCCAGGTGCAGATTCTGCCGAGCTCGGAGCTGAGGGTTTTTTCAACCTGCAATCTGCTCCTGTCAGAGACCAGCAGGGCTGAGTCGTCCGCGAACAGGAACAAGTTGCAGTCACATGCTGATGACATGTCATTTGCATAAATTAGGAACAGTAACGGACCTAATATGCTTCCTTGTGGAACACCACAGCTCACTGGGAGGGGGGGGGACAGAGTACCGTTTACCTCCACCATCTGTTCTCTCCCCTCCAGGTAGGATTGCATCCAGCTCACCGATAGTTTATCAAAACCAATTGCTTTTAGCTTGTCAATCAGAATGGGGTGATTGACAGTGTCGAAAGCCTTTTGTAGGTCCAGCATCACCATGCCGCAGTATTTACCCTCGTCCACCTCTTGTTTGATGTGGTCGTTCAAATAAAGAAGGCATGTGTCAGTTCTAAAGGATGTTCTAAAGCCAGATTGAAATTCATAGATTAGTTTCTTTTCTGCGAGGTACTTTTCGACCTGTTCATATACTATTTTTTCCATGACTTTCGAGATGGAGGTAAGTATAGAAACAGGGCGGTAGTTGCCTGGGTCCAATTTGCTGCCCTTTTTGTGCAGGGGGGTTACTCTTGCAATTTTGAAGTCTTTGGGTACTTTTCCCTGTTTTATGGAGAGGTTAATTATGTGAGCTATGACTGGTGAGATGGCGGTTGCTGTGTCTCTGAGGAATTTGGAGGGGATATTGTCGTGGCCAGTGGCCTTGTTAGGTTTGAGGGCGCTCAGTTTAATGAGTACCTCTGCTGTTGTTACCCTTGCTAGACTGAAATCATCTTTGCGTACCCCTAGGTTTTTGTAGTAGGTCATGATGTGATCTACTCCAAAAAGCCCTGAGTGGGAGGGTAATTTATTTACAAGAGTTGTGGCTATGTTTGTGAAAAAATGTTCAAGTACTTGGCCACATCCAGTTTGTCTGTGATGAGCCTGTTATCTGTCTTTATGTTTAAGTTTGAAAATCTCGTTTTGAGTTTTTTACTGCAGCCAAGCTGGTTATTGAGTAATTTCCAAAGTTCACGGGGTTTATTTTTGTTTTCCTCAGTTTTGTCATTGATGAAATTCTTTTTGGCAGTTTTGATCATGGAGCTTACGTCATTTCTTAGTCTGTTTCTTTCAATTTTTAGTTCAGTCACGTGGGCCTGGAGTTCACTGCTCGTGCTTTTGGAAAGCATTGACTGACTTTTATGAAACTCAGAGCATTTTTTGTCTCTGGTTTTCATGGCGGTCAGTATGCCGGAGTGCATCCACGGCTCAGCGCGATTTTTTACCCTGGTTGTTCTTAGGGGGGCCAAATCATTGAGTATTGCAGAGAATTTGTTTTTGAAACCAAGCCATGTTTCTTCAACTTGTGTACCACTGAGCTCATCTGACCAGTCCAGGCTCTCCAGTTCTAGGTTAAAGGCCTCGCTAGAGTAGTTTTTGAGGTCTCTAGATATGACTGTTTTGTGACAGCCGGCCTTTTGTTTTAGCTTTTTGCGGGTACAGAATATCATATAATGATCACTTAAACCGCATGCTATAACCCCTTTACTGGAGATCCTGGACCTGTCAGAGGTCAGAATGAGATCAATGGTAGTTTGTGTTGTTTCACATACCCGGGTGGGTTGGGTGATTAGCTGGCTGAAGCCGTGCAGATCACAAATCCTACTGAAGGACTTGAAGACGGACGTGTCTTTACGTTGCATATCCGTGTTCCAGTCTCCAATAATAATTGTCTCTACATCCCCCACATCAGCCAAACACCCATCTAATGTATCATAAAAGTCACTCTGTTCCGGTGGTCTATAGATTGTCCCGACTATTACAGATTTAGCATTGTCAAAAAGAATTTCAACCCACACAGATTCAATATTTTCATGATGCAGGTCAGTACGGTTTTTGAAATTGGTGTCTTTATGTATGTACATGCAGACACCACCTCCATTCACGTTCCTGTCCCTTCTCACTACAAGATAATCTTCAATTTCAATCTCTGAATCTGTAATGGAATTGTCCAATTTGGTCTCAGAAAAGCATAATATGCTTGCCTTACCGTTCATGAACAGTTGCCTGAGTTCAGCCAGTTTGTGTCTCAGGCTGTTAGTGTTCAGATGAAAAATATGTAGTCCATTTTTGTTGTTTAAATGCATAATGTCGTCAGCTTGCAGATATTTGTCTTTGTCCGTTACAGCAAACGGCTTGCGGCCTGCCGTGGTGCTTGGAGCGGTGGGGTGGTGGGGGGGGAGGGAGGCTCCGTTGTAGCTTTAGCCGTCGATATGCTAGCAGGGTGGCTAACAACATGGTGGATATTTGTTCCCTCGGATCTCGGTTCTCTTCCTCTCGTCACTGCCTCATGCGTGTCTGTCTGCCGAGGCGTCCCCGGGGGAATGTCGAAGTCTCCGTTGATTCCTCGGTCTCCGCTGTCTCCATGGTCTCTGTTGTCGTCGCGTAGTTGTTGCTGTAGCGGAAGAGATGCTAGTTGTGATGCTAGTTGTGATGCTAGCTCCTCGAGCCTGCAGGAATGGCTTCTTGTCTGCACCGGGCCCGGATTCAGATGGATGTCTCCCGCTAACAATAAGACCAAGACGATCATACTTCTTCGGTCTAGTTTGCCTGACGGGGGTAAGTACTTTCGCGTCGGGTTTGCAGTTAATAATGCATGAATGCTTGCACTTCCAAAAGCGAGGTGTTTCCTTTCCCAGCCGTTGAGAAGGTAAAAGTCATTGTGGTTCATTTTATCCCTGCTTTCACTACTCTCCTTCTCTAAGTGATGTTGCCTCATTGATGAGTTGAGGTAGGAGTCCATAATCCATATTGTCAGGAGGATGAAATATGTAAAAAATCGTGAGGAATAACCTCCAAAGCGGGAGCTCTCGAAAATGCGACCACTCATAGCGAAACCGGAAGGAGTGATATGTTCCCAGATACTGGTCTTAGGCAGGTAACTGGCAGGTAGTAGGCAGGAAGCAGTAAGCTGGAGTCTGAAATAAGATGCTCCATCTGTAGAACCAAAACGCATTAAGACAGGAAGCAGGTATAAAAGTACAAACAAAAAGCGAGCTTTATTTAAAAAAGCTGATACAAAAAGAGGGGGACCAGACCAGAGGCCTGTACTACGAATCCAGTTCAACATACCCTAGAAATGTTTGAGTTATCTGGCTTACCAAACCCAAAACAAACGCGATCTCGCTAAGCGGTCCTATGACGCTGGTCATCTACTCGGTAACTCAAGCCAGGTTTGCCCTATCTAGTAATGAGCGTGTTCACATAAAAGGGGCGGTATTTGGAGCATTCGACCAATCGGAATAATGGAGAAGCCTAGAGCAACATATTTCACCGCGGACGAACACACCGTAATTATGAGCAGATACGAGGATCTAAAACATTATAAAGGCCAAAAGCAATACGCTTGCGGCTGCCAAAAGTCGCAAACACAGTTGGCAACAGATTGCAGACTCCGAGAATGCGTAAGTAAAATACGTCCTATGTAACAGGGTGCACAGCTGCACATCTTTAAAAAGTGTATTGGATGCACAGCAGTCATGTTCAAAAATAAATCCGGCGCTTCCAGATTAATGTTGTAGTTTATCTGATAAATAATCATTAAAATACCAAATTGATCATTGAGTGGCAGCCTTTTTTTCTTTATAATATCATCGCCCGAGGGTCACAAGTGGACTTTAACCTGTTAAGCCCGAGAGACCCCGGTACCGGGGCACTGCCGCAACATCTTGCAGGAAACAGTGTCTGAGGGCATGTTCATTTAATAAACTATGAATGTTTTATATCCATGTAACGGTAAGAAACTCATCTAACTGATCATTTTTTTTTTTTTTCAAAAAAACCCCCACAATGCTAACGCTGAGCCTCTGAATTAGCAACGAGCGAAAAATGCTAACAGATTACTGCACCGAAAATCACTCACAAAACTTTATTATTTATCTTTTCTCCACATCCATGACATCGTTTCACATCGTGAGGTGACACTGAATCACTGAATCATACGAAATCGCGACGTTATAAACAAAAACAGACATCAAAACATGTGGCGCTAGGTAACTAAAAATGCTAACATGGTTACCTTGTCTCTGTAGTCTGCTCCAAAGTGGTCTTCAATGGCATTAAAACGATAAAAAACGCTGCTGAAGTTAATCCATAGGTTAATCAAATGTGTCTGTGTCCCTTTGAAATGATTTCTGATAATCCATGAGCAATAAGACTGCTTTTCCGTTTCTAGATGTCAGAGCGAGAGATAGATTCACTCTCATGCAAAACTACATGCGCAAAGCCCTCACCTTTTTGTTTTACAACGTGTGTGTGTGGGGGAATCCCCCTTCGATTCTATTGGCTCTAACGGTCAGAAAGAGGTGTCAACCATCAAAATCGACAAAGGGGGGCCAGAGATATGGAAGAAAAAAAACATTTCCACCCAAATTACCTCAGAGGTGGAGTTCTTTTGGCTAAACCTCTATAAAAAGGTCAAATGTCACTTGTTTTGCATCAATCTTGATACAGGGTACTTATTATATGTTGTACTTTGGATTCCTAAAGCTTTTAGTCTACCTTACCATCATCCAAGGGTAGTTTTCACTATAAGTAAAAAAGAATCTTTGGACGGACACTATAATTTACAGTTTTTTACTATGTAAAATCTGAATTTTCTTTAAAATAAAAAACATCTATATTGTTCTGACTTTTCTACATCCAACTCACAGGTTTATCATTACTTTGAGGAAAAAGATTATTAATTTAACCCTTTTAGAAGGGAAGATATGGTCATTTGTTCTGGGAATGTCATTTTCGAGCCTGAGACCTGGAAAACAGGATCAGGGCTTAACAGGTTAAGCCTAATATTTTTGTAATCCTTTTCATTTATAGTATTCTTTTTAATTCAAGCTGTACATGACATTTTTTGTTTATTTTTTCAGATGTAACCCAGGCGAGTCTAAAAGGACCTGGGAACAAATGAAAGTAAAATATAAGAACATCATTCAATCTTGTAAGTTTCCGTCTTTTGAGATCTTAAAAATACAACTACAATTTGGTATTGCTTCAATTAGTCTGTGTTTCATAACTGTATAGGAAAGCGGTCACATTTTTTCCCAATTCTTGCAGCCAACAGGGAAAAAAATGACAAGAGGAAGAAAGGAGGGGGCCCTGCTCCGCCAGATTTCACCCCTGCCGAGGAGCTTGCCCTCAGCAACAATGAGGGTCGGCCCTTGATGGTAGGGGTGGAAGGGGGGGTCTCTACTGACCCTGGTGGCAGCCGCTCCCACCACATTTTTATACAGGGTATGAGTCAGGGAGCTTTAAACAGCTGGGATGCTATAAAACACAATTATATAATATATCTATTTTTGTGGGAGTAAGTGACATGTATTTTATTGTTCTGCAGATGATGGGGAGAACGTGGTGTTGCTGCCCCCCCCCAAATCACCCACTACCTCATACAGAGGTAACGTAACCTTTGGTATGTCACCTATATGGTCGCTGAATATGGATAAAATAGACCATTTACATTTCTTCTTTTTTTCAGGAGGGCCTAGATGATGATGAGACGCTGTCGGTCTGCTCAGAGAGAGCTCTGGCGGTACACTTTAGTATTTTGTTACCAATGATATGAAGTTTTCAATTTGCCCTAACACAGACAGAGAGGGTGTGGACACGTTGCTTTAATGGTGGTGGTCTGCACATGGGACAAATAACTACTCTCCATTGAAAATATATTTGCTTTGCTCAATTTGCAGGAAGAAGGAACTCTTCCTCTCCCGCAGCCTGTGCCCTCGACGTCTAGGCCAATGTCATCACGACAAGTAATGAATTAAACTACATTTAAAAGTATAGTCAAGTTTAAAATTGTCAGCTTTCTTGCTGTGAGCTATGCTTGAATGTTAAAGCAACATATATGTGTTTCATGTGTTTCAGGCTGAAGCAGACAATGTGAGGGCCCTTTACAAAAGGACCCTAGTACAGGACATCAAATTAAAGGGCCTACAAATAGAGCACCGAAAGCTTTTAATAAAAAAAAAAACAAGCTGGAGTTGGAAAAATTGGAGAGAGAAAGACAGTTCATTTTGTAACATTCAGTAATTTATTTTCAAGTCAAATGAAAGGTGCATCATAGGTGACCTTTAAATCTTTTAGGATACCTAAAAGAGAAATCCCTTTTTTCTTTACAGAAAAAGTAAACCAAAATTATGTTTTTTTCTCTTTTTCCTTCAGGAATGGGTGAATAAATAAAACAAAAATCATCCAAGGCCTCTCTCTCTCTGTGTGTTCTTTTTTTTTAAAGCAAATAATAAAGCGATAGCTTCTCTGACAGCCCTGTCAGTAGGGTAGTCCAGGGTGATGGGGTCTACCACATCAGGAGGTTGGGGGTTTGCAGGAGGGGCCCTCTTCTTCCTCATTGTGGCAATGTTATGCAGCACAACACATGCCGTTATGAAGCGGCAAGCTCTTTCAGGGGCCACTCTGAGCCCCCGCAGGCAGGTGAATCGGGCCTTCAGTATCCCAAAAGTAATTTCAATCCTGACCCTGGTTTTGGCATGGGCCACATTAAAACTGGTTTGTGGCCCTTCATCAGGGTCAGGATATGGGGTCATCAAGAAAGGCTGGCAGGCATAACCCCTGTCCCCGAGCAGCACTCCACTGAAGAGCCCTGAAGATAAAGGAACATTTCCATAATAAGTACCACAAAAGGCAGTTTAATGGCGCATTTCCACTACACGGTCGGCCTCGGCCACGCTCGGTACGGCTCGGTACGGCTCGGTACGGCTTGGCCGCGTTGGGCCTTAACAGGGCCGACTCACTTCATGCTGCGCTTCCATTACAGTTTAGGAACTGGGGTAGTTACTATAGTAACGCAGTGTAGGCGGAGCCGTGACGTCATCTTCAATGAGAACTCCAGAAAAACAACACAGCCGTTAGCTGTTAGCACTCAGAGCTCACAGCTCCTTATATATGTTCAGAAACTCGACAAAAGTTAAACAAGTACACACCACAGACTGCCTGTGTCATGGTGAATACAGTCGCTGCTTTATTTATGTTTGTATAGGCCGTTGTTGTGAGTGTGGACGGTCGGAGCATATACTGCGTTAGCTTAGCCAATCTCCATCTAGAAAAACACGCATTTTAAAAGGTTTTTCGCCTGCCGTCTGTCTGCAGACTTGACAAAGCATTAATTCATGGTTTTTACTAACCGGTATCAGTATGTTGTTACTTCGGCATCATTTTGAAACGTGTATTACAATTAAATCACGGTCAAATATGTCCATCTTGTTGTAGTTGTAGCCCCCTTGCCAGCTATCCTCTCTCTAGTTTAGCATACTCAGCCCGACTCAGCCCTGTTTGTTGGCCCCGATAGAACCACAATTTTGTCGGGCCAGAAAAGAGGCCTAGTTACGGCCCCGGGCCGGGCCGGGCCGTAACTAGGCCTAGTGGAAGCGCAACCAAAAACGGGCACGGCACGACACGGCACGCTTAAAGCGAGCTCCGCGCTGTAGTGGAAATGCGTCATAAGAAGCACAAAACAATAAGAATGAACAGTTGCCATACCCTCACACATACCGTCACATGTGGCCTGCAAAAGCATTTGGGGTTAACAATAGCCTACTTCCACAATAAAAGTCCAAAACCTCTAGAAGGGTGGGCGGAGGGGGCCCGGAGGAGGGACGCACAACCAGGGCCAAAAGGGTGGGTGGAGGGGGTCCGGAGGACGGGCCCGGAAGGGGTCCCGGGCGGACGGCCTGGGGGCAAGGCAGAGTCCAAAAAGGGGCGAAGGCCACAGCGGGCGAACTCAGGGGCCCGGGCATGAGAGCGAAGGCAGCGGCTGGAAGAGTCAGGAGGCCGGGCTCGAGGGCGAAGACCACGGCTGGGGAACTCAAGGGGCCGGGCTCGAGGGCGAAGGCAGCGACTAGAAGAGTCAGGGGGCCGGGCTCGAGGGCGAAGACCGCGGCTGGGGAACTCAGGAGGCCGGGCTCGAGGGCGAAGACCGCGGCACTCAGGGGGCCGGGCTCGAGGGCGAACAAGAAGGCAGCAACGGGACAGCTCCGGAGGACGGGCAGGAAGGCGCTGAGGGGACAGCTCCGGAGGCCGGGCAGGAAGGTGCTGACGGGACAACTCCGGAGGACGGGCAGGAGGGCCATGACGGGACAGCTCCGGAGGACGGGCAGGAAGGCGCTGACGGGACAGCTCCGGAGGCCGGGCAGGAAGGTGCTGACGGGACAACTCCGGAGGACGGGCAGGAAGGCGCTGACGGGACAGCTCCGGAGGCCGGGCAGGACCTGTTGTCGGCCGGACAGGAACCGGAGCCGACGGAACAGGCGTAGACGGGATCCTGGACATGACATGGACCGGTGTCAACGGGACCCCGGACGGAGCAAGGGCCGGTGTCGACTGGACCCCCAACGGAACAGGACACAGAGTTGGCAGGACCCCCGGTGGAACAGGTGTCGGCGGGACCTCCAACAGGACAGGACACAGAGTTGGCAGGACCCCCGGTGGAACAGGTGTCGGCGGGACCTCCAACAGGACAGGACACAGAGTTGGCAGGACCCCCGGTGGAACAGGTGTCGGCGGGACCCCCAACAAGACAGGATCTGGTGTTGGCAGGAAACCCGGAGGAGCAGGTGTTGGCGGGACCCCCAACAGGACAGGATCTGGTGTTGGCAGGAAATCTGGCGGAGCAGTAGTCGGCGGGACCCCCAACGGGACAGGACATGGGGTTGGCAGGACCCCCGGCAGAAGAGTAGTCAGCGGGACCCCCAACGGGACAGGACATAGGATTGGCAAGACCCCCGGCAGAAGAGTAGTCGGCGGGACCTCCAACGGCACAGGACATAGGATTGGCAGGACCCCCGGCAGAAGAGTAGTCGGCGGGACCCCCAACAGGACAGGACATAGGGTTGGCAAGACCCCCGGCAGAAGAGTAGTCGGCGGGACCTCCAACGGCACAGGACATAGGGTAGGCGTCGGCCGTAGAGCCAACAGGACACGAGGTGCTGGAGTCGGCCGGACCACCGACAGGACACGAGGGGCTGGAGTGGGCCGAACCAATGACAAAACCCGGGGGGCTGGCGTCTGCCGGGGAGCCAGTACTGGAGCCGAAACTGGAGTCGGGACCATGGCTGCTGGGACCGGAACAAAGGCCGGAACCATGGCTGTATGGGCCGGTTCTGGAGCCGGAACCATGGCTGTGTGGGCCGGTACTAGAGCAGGCACCATGGCTGCTGGGCACGGAACCGGAACACGGAACCATGGCTGCTGGGGCCTGTACTGGAGCCCAAAGCATGGCTTCTGGAGCTCGGGCTGCTAGCCTGGACTTGCGACTCCTTCTCTTATGAGCCTTTTGGAGACTCCTTGGACCTCCAAAAGCCAGACGAGTACCCGAGAACGGCTCCTGGACAGGAGCAGGAAATGGGGAAGAAGCAGGGGTTGACTCCAGACGGAACACACCGAGACGTATGGTGTCAGGTTGGGAATTGGGAGGCAGGGGGCTAGCATGCCTGGGGCTAGCAGGCCGGGAAACAGGTTTGACCTCAACGCTACCAAAAAAGTCCTCAATCCACTCGGGTAGTAACTCCCTTAACCAGGGCCTTGAGGTTACTTCTTGGCGTGCCGTAGAAATGATAGACTGCCTCTCTTCACTACTGGAGGCATATCGAAAGTCATTCCTCAAGCATGTTAAATTGTACGTCACCTCGTACAAGCTGTCTGCTGGGTCCATTTCTGGTCGGTTCATTCTGTTAGGTAGCGTGGAAACGGTAGGACCCAAATGCAGAACAAAAAGAGGTAACAAGTCTAGAAACAAAAAATGAGCTTTATTTACAAAGCTGATGAGAAAAAAAGCATGGCATGGATAACATGGGTAGCACTAGGAATAATCGTGACCAACATGGAGGGAGACAGGAAAAACCAACAATGAACCGACAAGGCACACAGGGGAAGACAAGACTAAATACAGAGAGGGGTAATCACAAGACAAGACACAGCTGGGGTAAGGGAGGCAGAAACACAAGGGCAACAGGTGAACACAATCAGACAATCAGACACACCAGGGGTCCTTCTCAGGTCGATTAAATGGAATCCTTGCGTCCCTCACTTGCGTCGTTTCCCTGCGTTTAGTCCCTCCCACCAGGGAAGCATGGAGAGACGCAAGGAAACCACGAGAAGCAGGGAAATGAGTTTTAAGAGCAATGGGACGTCCTTTCCTCCGGAGCGTCACGTGAAGCGACGTCCGTTTGTGATGACGCCGCACAGCTGTTCGTCTGACAGCAGCTCTGTCCCCGTTATTTTCACAAACACCCCCGCCTCTGTTAGTACACATTTACTGACACAAACATGTGTATCATCTGTTGTAGACCCAAATACATTAAATAAAATAAGAACTCATTCTCAAAAAAGATAAACGCCATTCTTAAAATGTATAAACGAACAATAGTTGATTAGAGTGCACAATAGAAATAAAATAATAATTCAGAGAAGAAAAGAGATATGTTATCTATCAAAACCCAGTTAGATTAACATTCATTGCATGGATTGCACACTTTGTTTGTGTGGATATGTAGCAAATGAACATGTTAAATAGCACTTAATGACTGACTGAATGGAAATGACAATAAATGAAAATGTAAAACGAAAAAGCGATCATGAAAATGTTTCCAATAAATGAATAAAATAATTTTTGACCACTTTGTTGTTCATATATATCACATATTTGTAACTGAATTATGCATTAATTGAAACAAAACACAGTATAAACTGAGGAGTGAGTCCCGTGAGTTTCATGTGTTTTCTTCACTCCGCTGGGAAACTCTGCTCTCATGTCAAGAAGCATCAGATCAGTGCATGCGCTGCATCGTCCAATCAGTGAGCGATACACAGTAAGGGGGCGGGGAGAGTATCTGAGGATTTCACCGGAGGATGGTCTGGTGGTTCCTCGGTTATCGCTCCTCCATTATCGCTCCTCGCTCCTCGATCCTCGGTCCTCCGGCAGAAATAAGAGCCATGGGACGCTACTCAAGATGGCACAGACAAATCAACTTCCGGTGAGACCGAGACCGAGGAGCGAGGAAATGAAAAATAAGAGAAGTGAAACGCAGCCCAGGGAAACTAACGACAGGAAGGCAAACACAGGAAGAAGGAACAGAGAAGACACAAGGAGGAAAACATTTCAAAACAAAGGTGGAAAATGAAAACATAAATACAAAACCGTAACACCAACACTATAAATTGAAGGGGAAGGGGGTTAAAGATAACACCATTAAACAGTTACACAACATAACAGACATAATATCGATAGCAGCGTCCCTAGCAACCACCTTGGTAACAATGAAAACGTTGTATTTACACAATTTCCTGAAGTATTCTTCGTAATAACTAGCAAACTAAAGATCATGTACATCCACTGCACACATAATCTGAAATAACAACTCATATTTCTCGCATCAAATGACATCAAAACGCATTTTAATGGCCAAACTAACCTTAAAATAGGCATTTTCTACCGAGAATAAAACGAAGGTCGGCCATGTTTTTTTATTTCTGCGGAGAGAAAGTTGAAGATCACGTGACATAGACGCCAGCCATTGGAAATGAATGGTGAAAAAAAACGTAGGGATCCTACAATTTCAGAGGCGTTTTTGTAGAAATACTACGTCCCAAGTTGTGGACCAACGTAGTTATTACACGTTTAGATGTGAGACTGGGTTGGGAAATACAACAAAGGACTCTGCGAGCCCTGTCAGAGCATGTGCGACCTTATGAATAGCACTGCAGACTGTATTCTTGCTTAGGTTCTCTGCATCACCCACAGCATAGAGAAAACTGCCGGTTGTAAAGTAGCGCAAAGCAATACATACAGTCTGCGGCACTGTAAGTGCACAACTCCGACGTGTGGCATTAGCAATATATGGCTCGAGGAGCTGACACAGATAAGTCAGCCCTTCTGACGAGAACCTGTATCTTTCATACAAATACTCTTCAGAGAAAGCCAAAGGGTTTTGTCTGTCCCTAAAGATCCCCTCCCGCCTGAGAGCGCCTCTCAAAATTCTCGCTCCGAGCTCCACAGTGTCATCGACAAATGGCGATGTCATTTTCACAGAGATTTCATTGGTCGATAGGCGGAGCTTTTATAAACTGATCTCTTATCCTGGAACCAAACCTGCTCCGGAGCAGGTTAGCCGTTCAGCATAAGTTACCGTGGAGATCTACCCCGGTAAGAAGTGAACCAGCGTCGTAGGACCGGAAACCCAGAGTTTCCCTGAAATTAGCTCACTAAGCGAAAATCCGGCTTCGTAGTACAAGCCTCTGGTGAACACAATCACGCGAGCGGGAAAAGGCGGGAAAACAAAGGAAGTAAAACAGGACACAAGGAGAAAAGGCATTTCAAAATAAAACATGAAACACAAAATCATGACATAAATACATATACATTAAAAATGACAATAAACAATAACAGCAATAAAATAAATGTTTAACTATTACATATTATATAAAAACAATATATACCTCTAACACTATGTAAAGTTCCAGTTCTGACCTCTCACTCGCTCACACTCTTTGTCCTTCACGAACATGATTGAACACCCCTGCTCTGACTCAATCCTATTAAAAACGTACCACAGTATATAACAGTGTAAAACTACCACAGGGTGTTAGCTAACCTAATAGCTATCTTTAAACCACATCTGGTATAATCCTACTAGTTATAAATTAGGAAGTAGCAGAGTCAATATCACTATAAAGTAACTTTGGTGTCCCCATCAGAATCACTCAGTCATCATGAAAATGTAGCAGAATAATGAAACTCTGAGGTCTTATTATAAATGGCCAAACATTTACACACATATCAGTACAATGATAAGTCTCTTGAAATGTGTTTCCTTCATTTTATACCGTATTTTTTCATTGGATGTACGTGATTTTGGCATGTCCCACACACTGCTCTGCTAACTACAGTGTGTGTAATAAGTGGTTAAATTATACTACATTTTTAAAATAATGATATGGTTTTATTGTCCACAACGAGTTATTTGATAAAACGAGTCATTTTGATCATGTATATTCTATTTTCATAATAATATTGAACATTTTTCATGTGTCCTTGACATTGCTGTCCACCATTATGGGGTAACTGCCCCGATATAAAAACATCTGATGTTTTCAGTGACATTACTACCACCATTTTGTCTTTCCTCAATGGAGGCTGAGACATTGGTTATAGTTGCAGAGTAAGTATTTAAACTTATATTTCATAATTTTAATCATATTATGTGTGTAGTTGGATATTGTCAAGCTTAACATGTCCACTCTGTCTTAGTGAAATGTCAATTAATAGAAAAACCTTTCAGAAATTTGAAATATATTTGTTAAACAGTACACTGTAAAATATTACCATGATTTCACAATATTTAGCTGTAATATTTTACAATAAATTACTGTTTTACCACTTTACAGTCTTTACCTGTAATCTTCACAATATAATACTGTAATTTTGAATTTCACAGTGATATCAATGCAGGTACAGTTAATTACTGTGAATGTACAGGATAAATTATTACCAGGATTTCACAACATGTTACTGTATTATTTCATAGTAAAATACTGTATTCAGACCATCCTCTGTGATAACACAACAAATTACGTGAACTGCGCTGCATTGTGGGATCGCAAAAGATTTTGAACGGCAAGTAACTGCTACGAGTCACTCGGCGCCAAGCAAAGACGAGAAGAAGCACCTGTCACTACTCTGATAGGTAATTCAACGCATTTTGTTCCCCTTTACTTAAATGAAAATGTGTGCTTTTATTTAGACTTGCTCCAGTTTTGTTTAATGTGATTGCAGACAGTCTGAAATATCTGGTGTTCAGAGTTTCTGTTAGCCGGTAACGGTCATAGTCCGGTAAAATATGCAAACAGTGTTCGAATTACCCATTTGCTTTCGGGGGAGCCCTATTTATTTATTTTTTTGGCAATCATATAGGCAGACCTGAAATATGTATATGTTTCCTGCATTAGATCAACATTGATTGCCAATAGGCCTACCTTGTTTGGTAGGACGTCTTTTTTCTCATCTCCGAAATCTCGATCGCTTTTTCGTGTGCCTGGCTCTTATGGTGCTTATAAATCTTTTTCCGCAGGTTATTCTGTTGATCACTGCTGACATTTCCCTGAATCCATTCTTGTGAAAGGTGCACTCCGGTGGATTTTTTTGCGAGCGGCAGGGAGATCAATATAATTTTTGCCTCTTTGCAAATCTCATATCCACATTTTTAATTTTTTTTGAAAAACCATGGATACCTTTCATTCCACTCACTCCATCTTTTCTGTGTCCAGTTAAAAGGCAGGTCATGGGCATCGTCAGGAAAGGTTCGCTAGCTTGTTGAAGCCTCTTCAGGCTCCGCATCGGCAGGCCTCTCCCTCGGTGTGGAGCTGTCAAACTCGACCCTCTTACAGCCGGCCAACTAAAAGTTGTTCCGTTCACGTTGTCATTTTTAGACTCCTTCGCTTCTTTGCTTGTGAATCCAAAAGCTGCGAGGCTTGGCTGTTTTCGTTTCGCCAACACATATCAATATGAACATTTCAAATACCGCGCCGGCATCGCCGCCGTAAACATAGCAACGTAAGTAGCGTAAAGAATGCAGCGCCGCCACGTACAGATGGCAACACCCAGAAATATTCACAAATATAAAACAAATATTCAGAAACTGTAATGAACAATGACTATTATTTATTTCAAGAACTTTTATTTACAGAAACTCAACATTTCTAATCTGTGTGACACAAATATGCACGATTTTTTTGGGCTCTCCTATTTATCTCAAAGTCGGCCTTCAGGGGATCTCCCCCCCTCTTTAGGGGAGCCAAGCTCCCCCTGGCTCCCCCCCATTTTGAACAGTGCCGGCAAATCTAAATTTCTCCGGTCAAAATAATTTCCCCTTAGCGCAATATCGCATCAGTTGCGCCACTTATGTGACAGACAAGAACAGTAAATTCTAATGTCTAACATTTAATGTGGAGAAAGAGATTTATCCTCCTGAAGGGGACATTTTGACCCCTCATGTAAACAAATGCATAATGCTGCGCTATACTTTGCCGCGACACCCCGTTGCCAAGCAACGCTTATTGTTTGGTGTCCTTTGATAAGCAGGCAGTCATATCATTAGCCAGAACTAGCTAGATCTGATCGATATGGACATAAACGTGAGTGAAGTCTAATCGGACGGGAGAGAGAGATCAGAGATCAGATCAGCTGCTGCTGACGGAGACACGCAGCTCTGCATGATCACCTGCAGCTCTACATGATGCAGCTCTATGATCACCTGCAGCTCTACATGATGCAGCTCTGTCCGCTATGATGGACTGGTGAGCGGAGCAAAACATACACTTCAAGTTAGAACTAACACACTTAGCTATTTTATCTACCTCTGGAACAACCTAAACTAGTAAGAGTGCCACAGTGACGCGTCCTAAAACCCGGAAATAAGCTTCTTCCGGTTCCCTCGACAAAAAAGCAATGCAATTTCTTCATAGGATTTTGGAAAATAACTGGAAATAAGGTCTGTGGTTGACACACATTTTAGAGACGGATCACGTTTTGTTCAGTCGGATAATCTCCACATGTCTACCCTACTTTTATCATTTTCTAATCATAAATCTATCGATTAGATTTAGTTAATCTACTATAATTAGTTTGTTTAATATAGAGTCTTTATCAATTTGTTTTAAAGCTCAATAAATAACAAAGAAGACCTTTGGCCGGCACTTTTCTCATTTTGTCCGGAAGATTTCAACTTTAACGGACATGTTGACCGGCAAAAAACACATTGCGACATTATTGTCCCTGATATTTTTTCTTCTAACATTTGATATGTGTATATGTTAATGTGTTTTTTCTCTGATTCCAGGTTTCACATTGCTGTGTTGCGACCAATTTGCGACGTATGCAAAACCAATGGCTGCCCCCGTCCAAAGAAGAGAGGTACACGTTGTTAGAAAAGAGGTGCAGGTTTACTTAAATCGAAAGGGGCACCGCTGCATGTGTCTTAAAATAAACGATGCAACATATAAATCTATGTAAAATTGAAAGTTGTTGTCTTGGCTTATTGTTTTCAGGTGCTTCCTGGCATTAACCCTGAGACGGGCTCAAAAGCCAAGAAGCGTGGCGTTATAAACCCCCATGTCAGCACATTCTTTAGAGAACTCCTGGACTTCGAGTGGATGTCTTTGTAGACATGTCCAGGACTAATGTAAGACACTCACAGTCTGTAGAAAGTTTCATGTGAAATGTACTTTGCACTTGATGCAGATTCAATTGTGTATGGTAAAATCCCAGTTAACTAGTCAAATTTACAATATATTATAGTATTATTTACATTTTTATATTTACAGTAAATTACTGGCTACTGTCTTGCATTACTTTTACAGTAAAAGTGTGAAAATGCAGGTAATTACTGTAATTTATGTACAGCAAGGTACCATAATACCACAGCTCTGTACTGCTATATCACAGTACTTCCATGGGCATGGCAACTGTAAAGTCACAGTATGTAGTTGTACTTCTATTCTAATTTACTGTAAAATATCTACAGTAAATTACTGTGAAATATTTACAGTAAATTACTGTTGGGAAAGGGACTAAATAGCTTTCTGAAAATGTACATTTTATAATCACTATGTAAATGTATTTACTCTACTTTGAATTTGTCCATTTAAATGCACCGTATGGTGATATTGACTCAGCAAGTGAAATGTCAGTCCACACTCTTTGGGAGGGAACCCTTCAGAGACAGACATGTGTTTAAGTGTAATGTAAACTCTGCTTTATTGTATTTGACAGCAACACATTGCGTTATTTTACGCAACTATTTAAAGAGCTAATATATTCCTCTTTCTATTTCCCCCCTTTCTTCCTCCATTTCTCACACTGTCACTCCAGTGATTTCCCAGCCTCCCCCTCTTCTCCTTCTCTCCCCCCTCCCTCCATCACTCTTCCGAGTACAGCCCTATAACCAACAGTGATTTGATTACAGCGTAGCTACGGCCTTTCTTTGTTATCAGCCTTCATAAATGTTTAAAGAGCATTAAGGAGACGCAAACAGAGCAGACGGACGGACGGACGGGGTATCTTAATGCTTAAATGACCATTACCCCTCTCCATTTACAGATTAAAAGCTTTACTTTGTTTCCTCCGCCTACTCCTCATCCTCCTCTCGCTCACCATCATCCCTCTCTCTGCGTTCGTCCATTAGGGCTCTGGAGAATCACTTCTGTTTAGCGAGATGACGGCAATGAAGAAGGCGTTAGACAGATGAGGAGTATAAGAGGGACACAAAGAAAAGGAGAACAATGGCTCCAAATGTTAGTCTGATGAGGTCATTTTACTGAAGGTCAGTCCTGACTTATTCACGGGTGATACCATCAGTATTGGGCTGTAGATTTGGAGAATCCTCTTTAAGACACTGGGACTGGCCTACCGTGCTGTGATTGGATAAAAATGGTGGACCAAGCTGCCCATTGATATCAGGATTGCACATCTTCCATTGCACACTTGAAACCTACCTGTTTCCACTGCACAATGAGTATTAAAATAAAAAACCCAAATAATTCAAGGATTCAAGGCTTTTACATACACTGTAAAAAAAAAATGTTTTTTTACAGTTTTTCCCCAAAAAGAATTACAGTTTTTTATTGTATTTCATAATTACAGAAAATCATATTCAATTTACAAGAATAAACGGTTTATTGAAATGTGTCATGTATTTTAACAAAACAAAACTGTAGAAATGGAATACATTATTTATCTGTTTTTTAGCAGTTTTTTAGCAGTTTTTTAGCAGTTTTTAAATGCGAATTTAACAAAACTAACCGTAAAAATAAATGATTTTCTGTTGGCAAAATTAGCTGCATTTTCTGTAATTTTACTAAAAAATACTTTTGTTATGGCTATATATAACTGTCAAATACATAACAAATACTGTTAATACTCATTTAAAAAATGTATAATTGCAAGAAAAGAAAAGTAAAGAAAGAAATATTTAGTAATTTTGCTTAATTTAACCACTACTTTACATTGATAAACTGAAAAAACACAGGTATTGACTATCCTATTATAGTAAAAAAAAACTACATTTTAACACATTTTGACTTTCACTTTATTGCTACATTTGTATTAATTTGAAGATTTAATTGTTAAATATGTGAATTTCATGTTATAAAAACTGTGTAAAACCATAGAGTTAAAAAAAAACTTGACTGTTAGCATGTTGGGTGCGAATTCCTACCAGAGCACAATTCAGATATAAAATGATACTATAACCCACCAGTAACAGCCTGTGGGTTATATAGGAGACATTTGGCTATGCCATGATACATCTATAAACTAGCTCATAGCTGTCAGCATTCACTGCAGGCAAACCTAATGTGACCATTCACTTATGATTTCTAAGTAGAAGAAGAAGAAGAAGATATAATGTATTCATCACTCAGAGGGAAATGTCTTCCCCCACTCTGTTGTGTTTAAACACATTACACACACAGGGAGGATATACTGTACATGCACAAACACACAGAGCATATACATGCACAAACACAACCACATGCGGATAGGAGAGGGGATCGCAGAGAGGCTGCCAGATAGCCGGCGCCAGGGAGCAGTTTTGGTGTTCGGTGCGTTCACAGCCCAAGTAACATTGACCTGCTGATCTCTTTCAACACAAGAAAAAGCTGTGCCAATTTCTGACATCATTTAGCTTTTCAGATGATCAGAGACGCGAAGCTACCGCAAAGTCACTTGTGCAGCTAACGGTGATTGGCAGACAGTATGCAAAAAACATATTGAGTTTCACTGTAAGCGAAAAATGAAAGGATCTAGAAGTTAAATAACATTAGCATCTTCCCCTAGGCCTTATCACACTAGCATAAGCCCATAACATTGAACATGCTAGCAAGCACTTACAGCCAGCCTACTCTGAATATCAAAACCTTGTTAGCAGTTAGTGCTACCACTATGCTAAATTGGTATTAGCATTGCGATTACAGTAAAGCAACTCTACTAACAAACAACCAACTGTTGTGCGTTCACAACCCAAGTAACATTGACCTGCTGATCTGTTTCAACACAAGAAAAAGCTGTGTACATTTCTGACATCATTTAGCTTTTCAGATCATTAGAGACGTGAAGCTACCGCAAAGTGCCTTGTGCAGCTAACACAGAGTGCATTCTCGTAGCGATTGCTACAACTGCACCATGTTTGTTAGGAAAGTAGCTTTTAGAAATGTATCAATGTTCTAAAATGTGTGACTCAATATTTAAAACACAGAGTGATTGGCGCACAGTATGCAAAAAACATATTGAGTTTCACTCTAAGTGAAAAATGAAAGGATCTAGAAGTTAAATAACATTAGCATCTTCCCCTAGGCCTTATCACACTAGCATGTACAATTTAGCCCATAACATTGAACATGCACTAACAGCCAGACTCTGAATATCAAAACCGTCTTAGCAGTTAGTGCTACCACTATGCTAAATTGGTATTAGCATTGCAATTACAGTAAAACGAACAATGTTGTCCTTTTAGACGTCTAATAATATCCAACTATTCAATGCATCACATTGAAAGAATAGGCCTTCGCCAAAGCATGTTGACAAAGCTAGTAGCTACAGCGAAATACATTTACAATCCAAGTCAATTAACTTAAATATGTATTGTGATAATGTCCCACACAGCTAGTTGGTTACAACAATCTACAGTGATGTCACAGGGATTTCAGGCAGCAGGTAGTTGAAGGTTAAGTACATAAATTCACTTGTTAATCCATTTGCTATGGCTACAACTGCCTCGTGGAACAACAAAGATTTATTTTCTGTTTGTTTAATATAGGAATGCATCTTTGTCTATCACACTTTGCTTCTGTAGATGTCCCATCTGACTTTATTGTGAGCTTGTGTTTTCAAAAAGTAAATTGAGCATGTTTTATGAGACTGAACAGTCTCATGGGGTATTGGACTCTCTTAAAACCCAGGTAGGTGCAGAATAGGTTTCTCAAAAATAAAGCAAACAGGAAGGCAGTACTATGCATGACTAAAAATGATATGTACACGTTGATTAATACCTACTTAACTTGTACTTGGGACAGGACTGCAAAGTACAGATGGGATATTCCTGATCATAATCAAACTTATATAAATGTGCACCAACATTAGTTATCAGTGTTCTCTATTCTCAATTTAAAAGAATAAACTGACAATAAAGAAGTCTTATAACATATTTTGCTTGTGTCTTTGGAAAGCCTTCAGTGTTTGTTTTATTATTTATCAACTAGTTACATTGTCATTTTGTAAATTAAGAAAATAAAATCCAAAGAATTAAACAATTATAATTGCAATGTAAATAGTTTGCACCCCATTTTTTGACTTTTAAATGAATCTTTATGGTGTGGCGTTACCAATTCTTAAAATAATACAAGGATTGGATGTTCATCAAAGGATTTTCAGGGCAATCGATTTGCAAAACATTGCAAACGTCAAAGTCCTAGCTATGGTATACATTTTGTTTAACGACCGAAAACAAAGTAATGTTAGCTAACGTTACCATAGCTAGGTAGCAGCTAGCTAGGTAGCAGCTAGCTACCATGCTTTGAAATTGAGCTCTTCTATGCCAAATTTTTTATTTTGTAATGGTGCTCGAGTGGCTAAGCTGATGTGCAGTGAATGTTTCAGAGTTACTTTTTCGCAATATTATTTAATAAATAGTTTAGCTAGCTAACTAGCATACATTGTCACTAACTCCTAATTTTAGCTCAATCCTTTGTTTTATAATCGATTTTTTTGTGGGCATAATGTTACACACAATGCTCATTATCCATATCTTTTAAATCCTATGTTAAGGCTATAATCAGAGGTGGGAGAAGTTCTCTGATCTTGTACTTGAATAAGAGTAGAAGTACTCGGGTCTTATACTTGAAGTGTGGTATTACTGTACTTAAAGCTGCTGCTGTGTTATTTAAGTTATTTTTGCTTAAGCATGTGCAAACTTGTGTCTCTTTTTTCCCCTCAGCTGTTACTGTAGCTGCAGTACCAGTAATTGCAACCTACCAAGAATAAACAGCAGCCAGTTATCCTCAAGTAAGATTTCTTGCCATATTACAAGTGTTATCAATTCTCAATGTCCTATATGGTATTGCTATGCAAACAGTGAAAGGATATGGAAATCATCAAGAGGTGGCTAAAATATGTTTTTCTGCTGACCCTGTCCAGAGCAGTACATTGCTTTGCTTCCAGGTGGTTGCTCCTGTCTGCATCTCCAAGCTCGGGGCATACCGGCCATCAGTGGCGGACTGGCCATCGGGACGCTTCGGTACCGGCAGGGGCGGACTGACCATCTGTAGAATCACCGAACGGCCGGGTCGGTTTGCTGTTTTTAAACGGCATCATTGAAGTTGCGCTGACAGGCGACAGAGGTCCACCGTTTCCCAGCCCGCCCCTGCCGGCCATCATCTACTCTAGGTAATACACTGACTATGGATAAGTACCTTTATAAAACCCCACTTTAAACACCCAAACTATCCCTTTATGATGTGACATTTTCTACACTGTTAACATTAGGAAACACTTAAGAAAGAAAAGAAAGCTGCAGGAGCTGATCATTCCTAAAACACAATTGGCCATGTGACCAGTAAAAAAAACAAAACAATCTGCACTAAATATTTTTTGGATTTATAAATGTTTTGTGACTTTTTCCTGTTGTGTACCTTAAGGGAGTTCTCCCCTGACAGCTGGACACTACGTGATAGCAGAGGACCAGACCACCGTCAGTGACAGTGTCCTGAATGTTGTCGACGCCCTGATGCTGATGTTTGCAGCATATTACTGCCTCAACATCAGTTATCGCTCAGAACTGGGAGCTACCCTGGAGTTCTTGCAGAGGTAAGACTTGAATTGTAATTATTAAGTAATTCCATCTTAAACCACAGAGTAGAGGATTGTGCACATTTCTGACACACGATAAGTGCTCCTGACAATACAAGATAATCGAGATAAAAAGATTATTGTGCTGCATTCTGTTTCGCATTATGCTCTCGTTTTGTCTTGGGTTGTAAATTCAGCGTACCCCTTTCCTTTGCAGTGGTGTGCTTTGGCTCCTCCCTAAAAGCTCAAACTCACTCTTAGCCAATCGGTGGTATGTTTACTTCAGCTCAATGAAAATGACGGAAAGAGGGCCCTTTGTCGACAACAAAAGAAAACCTGGTATTATTGCAGTGAACAAACACATTAAAACTTCTTTCGGTTAACTACGATGCTTTTACACCGCTCACTCTGCTACTGACACGCACCTCATCTGCCCCAGTTACACACAAACCTCTCAAGATGGGACTCGTAGCTACCCAAATCTTCAAGTGACCGCTTGCTCCTGTTTACAGACCTGCTGCGATACTGTCCAGTTATATAACAAAATCTATTCAAACCAATGCTTTAAATGCACAGATATGATCATAGCAGTTAATGAAAAGTACATTTAAGAGTAGCATTGCCCTTTGACTTCAAGCTGTATAACTGTAAAGACAATTAATGGCTGTATCATCCACAGAATGTGTAATTAAACACTAAATGTAAGTGTACTTCTGTCTTAACAGGTGCCTATTCAAGATCAATCCGGACAATGGGACTAGAGTGGAGAGGAAGGAATACAAACAAAAACAGCACTCGATAAAGATAAAGGTGCATTCATTAATTACAAACGTCGCTGACTTTGAATGGAGAGAGTTGAAACACACACACAGTCATGTACACACGCACGCACATAACTGTTAGATTTCTTTAGTGTTTATAATCGTTATCTTTTGAACAAAATGTTGGCTATTGTTAAATGTTGAAATGTTTCATTGCCGGTCTATTCTGCTTTATTATTACTTAAAATATATTTTATTTATTGTTTTTATTTTTGTGATGTATATTATTTTCAATAATATATTGTATATATTTGTGATTTTTTTTCTACAAAACATCGGACAGTTAATGTAAACTTGGGCTTTTGCAAAGTAAAATGACATGTTTACTTTGTGTTTTACATGTAAATGGTCTTAGATTTCATGAAGTTTGCTGACGACACGACCGTCATCGGCCTGATCACCGACGGCGACGAGACGGCGTACATAGAGGAGGTCGAAAACCTGACATCTTGGTGCCAGGATAACAACCTCCATCTCAACGTCAGCAAAACAAAGGAGCTGATTGTGGATTACAGGAAGCAGCAGGGAGAGGGACACGCCCCCATCGCCATCAATGGGACTACGGTGGAGAGAGTCAGCAGCTTCAGGTTCCTTGGGGTCCACATCACTGAGGACCTGACATGGACTCATCACTGAAGACCTGACTCATCACTAAGGACCTGACATGGACTCATCACTGAGGACCTGACATGGACTCATCACACTAACACCATCACCAAAACAGCGGCTCTTTAAAAACAAAATTGTATTAGTCAATTTATTGAACATGTTAGAAACAAAACCAACAATAATATTTATCGTATTTTAGCTTAAAAACGTTTCTGGTCCTACCCCCCCCCCCCCAGCGTACATTGTTCATGGAAATACAAGTTTGGGTCATCGTCATCAGCATCTGTGATATTGGATTCATTCTTTTGTACAAAACAACCAAAAAGAAATAACTTTTACAACGACAAGAAATAGCAAGCATCACTTCACAGGTCCTGCTCAGAACCATTCAGGATTTGGTTTCTAAATAAGAGTTTTAGTTTAGATAAAGTTGCACAGTATTTCAGCTCATCATTACAGTTATTCCACAGATGAACACCTTCTGTTGTGATGCAATGAAGTTTGGAATTTGTTCGAATTGGTGGTTTTAAAAAAAATGCAGTTTCCTCTCAACATGTGTATGTTTTCTCTCCGTGTGAAAAGTCCCTGGACATTATGATGTAATTGTTCTGCAGGCTGAGGAAGTTCAACATGGACTCCAGGATACTCTGCATCTTCTACAGGTGCACCATAGAGAGTATCCTGACTGGCTGCATCACGGCCTGGTACGGCAGTGCAATCATATTCCGTTTACTTGCATATAGACTCTTCTTGCACTATTTCTATTCTATTTTATTTGTTCTATGTTCTATATATATGTTGCACTGTTGGAGGAGCCTGTGACTTCAGTTGTTCATTGCCATGTCTACACTGAAGCTAATGTACAAATGACAATAAAGCCTTGAATCTTGAATTTACGGTATTTTTTCAAATGACAACAGTAATCTTCTTTCTTTCAGCTTTTTTTGATCATTTAAAAAATATTTATTCAGTTTTTCTAGAGGTGTATAACTATATTCTAACAATTAATATATGTTAAAAGAAAAAGATTTCCTGTAAAATTACAAAAACAATTTGGCAAAAAATGTGATAGTTAATGTAAACTAAGGCTTTTGCAAAGTAAAATGACATTCTTTTCTTTGTGTTTTAATGGTAAATGGTCTTAGATACACGGTACTTTTTTGTAATAATAAAAGTAATTTTATGTATTTTAGCTTTTTTTTATCATTTTTTAAAGATAATTATTCCGTTTTCTAGAGGTTTATGACTCTATTCTAACAAATAATATATGTTAAAATAAAAAGATTTCATGTAAAATTACAGTAATAGAGGCTACTTGTGGTAAGGTAAGTAACTTTTTTTTTACATGTTATCTCCGTATTTTATTTTACAGTTTTTTTCCTTTTTTTAACGGACATTTTCTGGCGCCCCCGTCGCCAGAAAATTTCCGTTTTTTTACAATTTTTTTTTTTACAGTGTATCTACAGTGTAGTTATGACAATGACATTCTCAAACAGTGCAGACCAATAACAAGTATGTTGCACTCAAAAATGTTTGCATATTTGAAGGTTAACCCTAACCCTTACGGATGACGCAACGCTCAGGACACAAATGCACCTCACCAGGTACAAATGAACAGACAGATACAAATTTGCCAAGGCTTTCAATCAGAAGATCGATTAAAAAGACAAGAAAAACACAAAACCCTCACTTGGAGCATCAGAAACGGATACCTTCAGGATCAAAAAATGATAAACAAAAAAAAATGAACACCAAGGAGTCAATCAAAGAGTCCTTAGTCACGAGGGATGGATGCAGACATGGCATCAAGAGACCAGACGAACTGGCACAGAACAAGGGAGACGCAGACTATACACAAGGGGAGGGGGCACAGGTGAAGACAGTCAGGGTGGGGTAGACATTCGCAGTGGTGGGAAATACACAAAGTTAAGTGATCTGAAACAAGAGGGAGAGGTTACTACAAAATGAAACAGGGAGTCCCAGACAAGGCATAGGACAAAGACTTGAACAAGATGAATGAACTTAACTGGACACCATCATACTTGGATTCTTGCTGGGCTGAGATTGTATACTCTTGGTTGATTGCTTTTATTATAAGTTGGTGTGCGCTAGAATTTGAAAGTACACAACCGAAAAAAATCTGCCCCTTCCTTCAGACTTCCTTACAGAGCCCCTCCTCCAACACACACGGACGCGCACATGACCAATGACGGCACGAGATAAGTTTGTGCACGAGATGGAAGGCTGACAGGCAGGTAGGCCATCCAGTTATCTGCCGCGGGCCGAGGCAGATAATTGGTCGTGCTTTTTACAGCGCCACGGCTTCCACAGATGACATATTTGTATATATTTATTGTCAAAGCATTTAATTGAATTATTGCTATCGGGATGTTAAGAGCATTCCATGGAATATAACAAAAGGTGTTTCTGAAGTGAATTACCTACCCTACCTTTAAGTGATTCAGTTGGGCTTATTCTGTTTCAAATGTTAATACAGTACTTGCTCCTTTTGGTATGGAAAATGGACTGCATTTATGAAGCACTTTTCCAGTCTTTACAACCCCTCAAAACACTTTTATATATCCAAGTCATCATCACTCATTCACACACATTCACACAGAGGCAGAGGCTGCCATACAAGGTGCACCTGCTCAGGGAGACTAACACACACACACACACACACACACACACACACACACACACGCACACGCACACGCACACACACACACACACACACACACACACACACACACACACACACACACACACACACACACACACACACTTTGTTGGCCTTGACATTGGGAGCAATTTGGGGTTAAGCATCTTGCAGACTTTGGATCAAACCACCACCCTTCGTTGGAGAGCAACCATCTACCTTCTGAGCCTCAGCCACCCATCCATGCTAGAAAAGTGTAGGTCTACATAAAGACATCCATGAGGCTTCTTGATCGGAGACAGGAACACCCTCAACCTGTTCTTCACGACATGCTGCATACATTCTACTTTGAGCTCTTTCTGGATATGTGAGGTAAGTCAAGATGCCACTATGCAAACCACCTGTGGGGTCAGCCTCATCATCACAGTTGCATAGAAGACACACTTCACTATAGACACAACCATACTCTACCTCCTGAAACCCCCTCCCTGCGTATTCTTTGAATGTTGGAATGGCAGGGCAATTCTTTAAACTCTCAGACCCCAACAGTTGAGATACATACTTCAAGCTGTGGTTAGCCCTGATGTGCCGACGTGAGAAGGTGTCCAATGGGAAACATTGTTCACCAGGCGGTAAACACTATTTGGAGGGGGAACAGATTTTGATTGTTGAAAAATCTAGTTATCAATCAATCAAGTTACAACTATCAATTATTATGAATTAATTTGATATTGGACGATTCTACACCTCACAAGTGCCATACCATCAGCCTTTATATTAAAGAGGCCCTATTATGCATTTCCATGGCATATCCATTCTTTAATGTTCTTTATGTTTCTCATACTGCCTGTGCTGCAGCACCTCTTTTCACCCTCTGTCTGAAACCAGAGCCCAGTCTGCTCTGATTGGTTAGCACTAGCCAATAGAAGCGTGAGTGTTACATAGTGATGTCACTATGTTACTGAAGTAAACAAATGAGTCCAATGGAGGCATGGAGGGGACGGGGGACACAGGAATTGTAGCCTTTGCAGACCATTTACATGCACACAAACCTATAGATAATAGGTTTAAAAAAAAGCTTTCGTCTTTATTGTTGCTAATTCTAAGTATTCCTTAACCAAAGTTCATTTGTCATGACCAAAGTCTTTCCCTCAGCTTTGCTATCTGGCTGTTGCCATGCAGCTATTGCACTGTACAGATAGTTGAAATACTGAAAACTTTAATGTTGAGCTTGAAAGAAGATTTGAATTTCCATCGCCCTGCTTTGTCTTATTTTTCTTAAAAGACTACGAGCTGTTCTTTGTTATAAATATTCATTTCATTTCATTTCAAACCTTTATTTATCCAGGTTGTATCCCATTGAGATCATTGACCTCTTTTTCAAGGGAGACCTGCTCAAGTAGGTTCCACATGAAACATTAAAAACATAAACAGAACAACAAAAAGGACATCATACAGTAGCATTACAGGGATTACAAATTACATACTATCCACATGCACAGGTACCAACAGCTTCTGATTGTGTAGCATCCAACCGAGCTTTAAAAACATATAGTGGCACCAGATTGCTCAGTTTCCATTTTAATTGCAGACTATTCCAGGACAGTGGAGCTGCGCATCTAAATGCTATCTTCCCTAAGACAGTCCTAGCAGTTGGCACATTTAATAAAACCACAGCATGCGATCTCAGGCAGTAGCCACTTACAATTCGCCGTGAGATCAGGGAGCAGATGTAGGATGGAAGTTTCCCTAACATGGCTTTATATATAAAAATATCAATATCAACCTTCAAAAGAAATGCTCCGTCAAACTTTGTATAACAATTAGGCAAAACAGAATATAGTTGTAAAGTGAGAATGTGTGTGTATGAGGTTTGGGGGAATGAGATCCAAGTGATGGAGGTGGATTTGGAGGTAAAGAGAAGCTGAGGCTGAATTCAAACAGGGTCATTGGTGAGAGATGAGCCATGCAGGCTGAAAATACACAGCACTAATTCTGGAGAAGCTCCTCGGAGACTGAATGGCAGCTCTGGAGGAGACGCAGCACACACAGACACACACAAACACACAAACACACACGCACACACACACACACACAGTAGTTCGCTGAGGAGCTGCCGATTGGCTCTGATTTTTGCCAGCGGGGTAGAAACCTGACTGATTATTTAATAGGCCTTAGAATGGACCTCACCGGGAGCTCTGTGTGGTGTGTGTGTGTGTGTGTGTTCTTTTACTTCTGTCTTTGTGAGGATTTTTCAGGTTTCCATTCAATGTTAATTTATTAGCCTGATGTCTGACATTTTATACTTTAAAGTTAGTTAACCTGTGACATAGAAATAAATGCTCACTTTTGTACTATTCATCACAAATTGCTACAACACAATAGTGACTCAACCAAAACCGTCTTTATGAAGCTTTTATTATGCTCTCCAAACACCTGAGGCTTTATCGCTGTGAACCAATGGCGCGCGGCACCAGAGCATTGGGTGTGGCGAGTGATTTGTGGTAATTTCTGTGGCCTGAGGAGAACAGCAGATCTGTAGCAGACTTGCAAACAGTGTGGGATTAGTCAGAATACATTAACAGCTTGTGTGGTAATGACCAATCACATCAGCCCATTTCCTTCACTGTAAAAACAGAACCCTATCAGAGCTTACACTTTTGAGAAAAACAATCTGGACCCAAAACAGATACATTTATTTCCCCACATTTCCTATGATATTGTGCTGTGTCTGTATCAACTAAGAAGGAAGACCATCAAATGTCTGTCTATATAGGAAATTATTTGTCCGGTGCCTTGCTCAAGGGCACCACAGTAGGGCCCAGGAGGTGAACTGGAACCTCTCCAAGTAGCAGTCCACACTCCATATTTAGGTCTGTTCGGGGACTTGAACCGGCAACCCTACAGCTCACAGACCAAGCCCCTACTTACTGAGCCACTGCCGGACGATTGTTGTAGGCCGACCCGGAAGTTAAGGGACAATAAGCAATGGGATGTTTCCATTGGATTTCTGAATGATAAGAAAATAAGATGAGGAACAACAAAACTTGAGAATCTCTTAAGCTTGTGAAAATCACAGACCTTTTTTTTACGCCTTTAACTAAAAACCCATTCAAAAAAAGTATTGATTCGATACGTGCAGCCACTATTTTCCGGGTTCAAGGATTCAGTTCACACCACTCTATAAAGCCCCGCATACAGTATTTAACATTTAAAACAATTCAAGTTCTATACAGTTTATTGTTTTAAATATATTTTTATTTGAGATTCAGTATTAAAGAAATAATATAGCAAAAAAAGAAAGTACAGCAACATTACACAATTACTGAATAATTTGTTCCAACATAGCAGGAGAAGTCCAGAGTGGTTAAATAAGACTGTAGCTACGAACACTAAGAGTGTATACTGCTGAGTAAGGTGTGTTTCGTTCATATTCAACATATTAAGGGGAAGTCTTTAAAGACTGAAGGGAGTTAATGGATAAGGAACTGGGTGTGATCAATGGACTGTCCTTGCAAGTATAGCAAAAACAACCATAGTGTGTGTGTGTGTGTGCGTGCGTGCATGCGTGCGTGCGTGCGTGCGTGTGTGTGTGTGTTTTCCTTTGTGCCAGCATCAAATGAGTTTTTAGATATCAGTGTGTTTTCATCAGTCGCACACTGACAGGCTCTATTAAAAACACCCTTGGACTCATTCTCGTCTCAGTGTGACAGGAGCAATTCCCGTGGCAGGCAGGATGACGGGATGGAGAGCCGTCAGGAGTTAACACATATCCAATTTTAACATATTTGTATTCAACTTGATTCATTTACTACATCAGGCCAGTTTTAGCATGCTGGTTACAGGACAAACACAGTATTGTTCTGAACCTGCAGGATGAACCCGAGTGTTTTAGTTTCCCAGGAGCAGACGTTTCAGTGAGCTGATGCGGGATGGAGGAATGTTAGTGGTGCTCAGATCTTGCTGTATCAGGTCATTTGTGTGGGCTGCAATCTGTCCTATACTTAAAACTACTGCCTGAAGGAAAATCAATCTGCCTGTAAAGTCAATTCAAATTATAGCTATCCCTGCATGTAGTACGTGTGCATCATTATGTATGTGCATGCTTATTACTATGGCCATATGTTCGAGCAAATGCCTTCCCCAGCTCCTCTGAATATCATGTCGTTTGGAGACTAGATCAATGCAGACGCGTTCAGATGCATGGGAATGTTTACTCGTCGTCGTCCATCTGTATGCAGCGTGCGCCGTGTTCAAAGCAACAGTTAGCGAGCTGTCAATCTCATTATCCCGCGGGTGGAATATATCACTTATGCTCATGAAATTCTTTATTTTCTCCAAGTTTTGGCTTTTCAGTAAACAAAAGTAAAGAAGGTGTCTTGTTCTATATGTCACCTGAAGGCATTAAAATCACCACAGTTTGGAGATACACCTTGAGATCATCCATACGTGCAACATATGCGGCTGTCAAAAACATTCAGCTGGCCTCAGTCAGTCGGTCATGGCTATAACCTGCTTGGTTGGACTGGTCTATTGTCTGGATTAGAGCAGAAGCTATTCAATGTTTTAGGAATAGCATATACACAGAATAAAAAGGATCCACGTGGATATAAAGGTATTAGTATAAAGCTACTTACCAAACTGGAGGTAGTATTTTATGCCAAAATGTAAATGTAATAAAGAAGACTTGGAAAAGTCCAGTTTTTTGTTGTGTTAGCTCTATACTTAAAATACATTGGATTTGACAGGAAACAGTAAAGATAATGTGCGGACTGTCATCTTTAATTTCAGGGTGTTTTACTCATCAGATAAAGAGTGTAGGAATAGTCTTTGTTTTCACATGTTACCGCCCCAAATGAGTTTTCTTCTGATTTATTCTGACAGTGAGAGACACCAGAACGCCAGAGGAGAGCTCTGTGAGCTCAGCATTGGTGTGACACGCTCTACCTGGTGAGCCTCCACTGCCTTCAACAGTTATAGGAGCTAATCGTTTGAACAGTTAAAACACCTATAGTCGCCATATTATAATGTTTGCACTTCATGATCTGTCAGGTTCCTCACACACACACACACATACACACACACACACACACACACACACACACACACACACACACACACACACACACACACACACACACACACACACACACACACACACACACACACACACTGCAATTGTTGGCTCAGGTTAGTCTAGAAACTTCTCGTGTTTGATCATAGAACTGATGGTGTTGCCTGTTAAGCCTGTCACTTGTCTGGTTGTGTTAAACCACAATAATTCCATAGGAAGCAGTGACGTGCGGTGAGGTTCATGGCTGGTGAGGCACTGACTCTTTCAGAGTCAGATTTACAAATATTATATTTTGACCGTAATCGAAATATTCGGTTATTTTCAAAAGCTTTTTTAGTCTGATGCTTCGATTCATTTTAAACAGACCGTTCAACAAAAGGATACCCAAAATCTAAATATTGGATTGTTCTTTCTTAGTAAGATCCCATTTTCATTACAAATGTGGTCTTACCTTGACTTGAAGATGAAGTCCATGCTATCCTTCTGGACAACAATCTCTATTACTTTTTTGTAAAAGTCCTCCTTATCTTCCTGTAGTTTCAAAAGTCTAGTTTGTTGTTTGCGTCTACCGTCTCTGTGTAGAATAACAGTAACAACAAGAACCTGTGGGCTCACGTGCGCCCCCTTCAGTGCGGCAGAGGTTATGGCTGCCTCCCCTGGTGCTTTTTTGCTGTGGTATGATGAGACCAGCGGGCCTAACTATCATATATACGTGAAATAAGTTATTTAGAGACTATGGATGGCGAGGATAAATGTAATAAAGGGATCTACAAACATTACATTGGTGACCTACAGTGAGATGGTAACAGGCATGCGCTTAGGGCCCGCTTTCCAGCCAGTTTCTGTGGGGTGACGCATTCTGAGGTGAGGCAGAGCTCATCTGTGCCTCACCTCACCCCACAGTAACTGGCTTGAGCGCGCTCACAAAATAAGTGCCCGCGCTAAATTAGTGCCCGCGCTCCAGCAAGTTACTGTGGGCTTACGAGAGGCAGAGCACGTCCCTGCCTCACTTCTCATCGCTCCCGTAGCGGAGCTCGGCAAATTTGCTGATTTTGACTATAAAAAGCGATTGGAATCATACATAAATCACACTTACAACACAGATCAGTGGAGACATTTTATTATTACTATTTAGTTTTTCTTTTGTTGTTTTTCCGTTACATTGGAGTATGACAGGTGAGGCTCTGCCTCCCCTGACTGCACGTCGCTGATAGGAAGGCACATACAAAAACACATCCAGTGTATACCTCCAGAAGATCTGATGTAATAACGTAACCAGATGAGTGATTACAGCGCCCGGTATCATTTTACACACATATCATCAAACAGATGCAGGACTTACACACGCCTGTTATCTAACCGACAGGTCCGCACGCACTCTCCAGCCGAAACTCTAATAAGCATTCATTCACAAACTAAATCAGGAGACCTTTAACGTTTTACGTCCGATTCGCTCCTTTTTTCCTCGCTGTACACAGCTCCAGTTTGGGCATCGGCCTGTCATCAGATTTAATTTTGAGTTGCTGCTGTAGCGGAAGTTTAGTACAATTATTTTTGATTAAATACTCCAAATCTCCACCCTCCATAATTGCACTTGCTTCAGTTGCTTGCTACTTTCTAACAGCGGTGAGAGTGGTGGAGGGAAGGGAACCCGAGCGCAGCTTACTTCCGGGTTTTAGGACGCGTCACTGCACCACTAAGTTGATGCGATTTGATTGGATTGTGAGGCAAGGGAAGTCAGCCGCCTCTGACTTCCCTTGGCATGGCTCTGACCAATCACAGGTTGGCAAGGGCATCACGTGAGCCTCGTCTGATTGGTCAATCCCTCCATTTTTTTTCACCAAGGGAAGCCAATTTCGGCTGGCCTCCTCTCGCAACAGTGAGTGCAATCTACTGTTTTACCATTACATCTAGAGGGGCGCTGTTTCACTCTTTGTAAAATACTCAATGAGAATGGGGGAGAGATGGGCCGGCAGCAACACACAGCAAAGAAGAATGACCGAAACTAAACGAAGAGTTTTTATTTATTTATTAAAATTATAACTACAATCCGAAAAAACAGGGGAAGCCTGGCTTCCCTTGGCCTCCAGAAGAAAACGCCACTGTATATATGATCACTTCTTTTATATTTGCACTCAATAAAGATAAACTTCATTATTTCTTTTCATTTAGACATTGACATACATTTATCACTGATTATTTATTACAAATATTAATGCATAACAGTAGTTCTTTAGCGAGTGAATACTTCTTAACTTTTGATTAGCTGCTATCTAAAGGGGACAATTTAAACCTCACAGTTACTGCCCGATCCAAGCTGATGGAGTATGAATTCTGCATATCTATGAGAAGTCATAATGAAAGAACAGACACACTGGACGTCAAGGTAAGGAAATGTCAGCTTGTACATTTATTTGATTATTCACATGTGAACACAGCAGAGCATGGCGTGTGTCAGATACCCTCAAGGACACATTCAGCGGGGCAAAATGTCAACGAATGATCGGCTATAGAAATATAATCGGGGCATCGTAAATGCCCCCCAGAGATACAGAGCTCTTCACCAACACAACCAACAATCTCTATCAACTGTTAACTTCACTGTGTGTGTGTGTGTGTGTGTGTGTGTGTGTGTGTGTGTGTGTGTGTGTGTGTGTGTGTGTGTGTGTGTGTGTGTGTGTGTGTCTGTCTGTCTGTCTGTGTGTGTGTGTGTGTGTGTGTGTGTGTGTGTGTGTGTGTGTGTGTGTGTGTGTGTGTGTGTCACCAACAGTCCAACAGGCAGAAAGCACAGGACCAAAGGAGCGTCAGGATGGATCACACACTACAATGGATGGGTTAGTGAGAAAGCCTCACTCTGGCACTGAACACGGACATGCTTTTAGTGTGTGTCTGTGTGTGTGGGGGGGGGGGGGGGGTTGCTCAGCCTTGGTCAGTGTTCTTTAAATGGAGTACATTTATCTCCACCTGCGGTCGCTTGTCCCATGCTTTAGTTCGTGTAACCCAGATGAAAGGTTTACATTTGACAGGAGAGAAAGAGCAGAGGATGCTGGGAGTGGCAGCTCAATCCTCGTCTGTCCTCCTCCAGACACAACTTACATCCAGTCTGCTCGCTCCTGCACTGAAAAAACTCAAACATTCACTTTAATTAAATGTTTTATGTCAACAAATTACACATATCTGTATTAGGTAAGTTGAAGTCAATAATATTACGTTCCAATAAAAAACAATAGGTTAATCCTAATAGTATTGCTTTCAACAATCCTAATACAATTATGTGTCATTTGTTGACATAATGCATTTGATTAAAGTTTCAGTTTTTCCAGTGTGAAAGTCTCATCTCCCAGTCTGTGTGTGCAGTCGTGTGTCATCGCCTCAATCTCCATGGCGATGATGTCCCATTCAGCCAGGCACCTGCCGGGATAAGAGGTGGGGGTGGAGGAAGGACGCGGGGGGGGGGGGGGCCCAGTCAATCAGTCAAGCTGGGAGGAAAAAACATCAAAATGGCTGCCGCGCCCTCGCCAGGTGTTGTCGGAATTGAAAAGAATCAGACCTCCGCAGATTATTCAGCTCCATTTACCTTACAGGATCACCCAGGGCGCAGGAAGCCAGGTGAGACCGGGGTTACCATGGTAACGCATGATGGGGAGACAAGCTTGTGCATCTGTGTCGGATGGAAAAACACAAACTCGAGCGAAAAAACAAAAAACACTTTGCAGAGAACACATGTGAAACATCATCTCATGTGAGGGTCTCTGAGAGTCCATGAGGGCATCCTGGGGTCCAAGAGGAGGATCCAAATATATATGAGAGTTTACAAGAAAGAGATAATACTAATAATGTGTAATGGGTCTGGAAATTAAGTGTAATTATTCAAAACAATGAAAAAAAACTGCAAAATGACATGACATTGAGTTGAGTTCCCTTATTTCACACAGCATACTGAACACCAGGGTTTAAACACAATGGCTTTAAGAGTGTTTGACCAACTCTATTTTATATAAGAGAGTAGATCTAGGCCAGGAAGTTAGCATGTTAGCCACCGTTAGCTAATGTTGGATAAACATCTCAGTGAAACAGACATTATGAATCAGTCTTCTCAGCTTTTGCTATGATATATTATATACCTTTTATAGAGCCCACTGTTAGCAACAGTTACAGTTTCACGTCTTTCCACTAGCATTTTAGTGCTTTTAATGCTGTTTCAGAGGGGTTGATAATCTGGCACAGATATACACTCTCCAGTGTTTATTTCAGTTTAGTACGAAGAGGAAGCTGCAGACAATAGCTGACCAAAACTATAAAAACACAACTTTTTACGAACCTAAAGCTGATTGTTTTAACCTGTTTAAAATCAGTTTTGTTCTTGTGATCCTGGACAATCACTGCTTAATGAACAGGGAAGAAAAACTGGACTGGATCACAGATGTGAGCCATTATGTTCCAGATGCTGCGTGCCGTCCGGATGTTGGTCAACAGAGAGCTCCAAATCAAATGTCTTTTTGTGTTTTTATTCATGTTCCATTAATGCCAGATGTCATACCAGTCAGTTTCTTAGTAATCACAATTGTGAGCTTTAAACCAGAAGCTGCTTTCACTCTTTCTACTAAACCAGACTAAACTTGTTAATTTCTGCACAAACATCAAATGAATATACTGTCACGTCAGTCTGAACAACAGCAAAAATTGTCAAGATTTGAAACAGTTCCTTGAAATATAATGCTAAAATATCATTTCTAATTTCTAATCTGAAACTTCAAATTACCACACAAATAAATATATACGTAAATAATGGGGTAGTAGCATCATTGTAAGCCAAATATCTGACATTTCAAGAGTAATTAAAAGTTAAAATCACATTTTTGGGGTTTTGTATTTCCTCGCATTTAGGGTTAGGGTAAATTTCACATATCCACTCAAATGTTCAGGAACGTGTCTGACGTCTGTTTGAAATAATGTGTAGTTTTGTCTCTCAATATACACTTTTTGATGTATACATTTTAATACCGTAAAGCAAACTTCTATTCCCTACCGTATTGGTATTCCACTTTGAGTAGTATGAGCGCTTCCTCAAGCCCCCACCCCCCCCCCCCCCAAATCCCACCCGCCCGATGACTGTCCTCTGTTTACATTTTGTGCGCAATGTGTGTGTGTGTGTGTGTGTGTGTGTGTGTGTGTGTGTGTGTGTGTGTGTGTGTGTGTAGACGCATCAGGACCTACAGAGTGTGAAATGGAGCAGGGAGGTTCAGGCTTCAGCCGCCACACACTGCCACACACACACACACACACACACACACACACACACATACACATACACACACACACATACACACACACACACACTCATCCCAATGTCTCCCATCCCAACAACCTCTCCTTTTCTGATTTTCCCCCTCACTTCTCTGAGATGTTCTTCTCCTCCTCACTCCCCCTTCTCCCCCTCTCCTCAACTTCTCCTCTATCTATCCGTCTCTATGCTTTACTCCGCAGTTTTATCTCTGTGGATAAAGCTCTCTGTGCTGTTTGTTTTCCCCCTGCTCCGGCTTTATCTCCCGTTTGGATGCCGTGTATGTGCAGTGGCATGGAGAGAGACACAGACGGAGAGAGAAAGGGGGGAGACAGCATCCCCATGTCAGGCCAATGATGGATTAGAATACTAAAATACTGGAGAGAGAAAGCAGACGCTCAAATCTGACATGGTGTGTGTGAGCGTGTGCGTGTGTGCGTCTAAATCTACTGCATGGTAATAGAACAATAACAAGAGCGCTTCTTTCCAAGCACACACACACACACACACACACACACACACACACACACACACACACACACACACACACACACACACACACACACACACACACACACACACACACACACACACATCCTCCTTCTCAATTTCTCTCCCACCCTAAGGCCCCCCCTCTCTGAGTTGATTTAACGCATGGCTTCTCTGCTTGTTTATTTCAGTACATATTAATGTAGATCACCGGTGTCCACTCCCTCCTCTCTTCCCCTCCTCCCCCCCCCCGTCCATCCCTCTTCTCGTCTTGCCGGCGGCTGTCCGCCTGAGGACAAACGGCCGACACAACAATTAAAACGAACAACGGGTCTGGGTAAAAGGCCGCCACTCAGGCCGCGCCAATCAGACGCCCGCCCTCCCCTGCTGATCTCAATTAACCTCCGCTATTGGCTGGTATAGGAGGAGGTGGTGTTGGGGGTGGGGGTCCTGACCTGGCTATCTTATTCAATGTAATGCAGGGGGGTGGATGGAGGAGTGACTCTGAGGTAAGAGGGAACTGCTCATCGCCTTTTGAGCCCATTCACTGTAAACTGAGTATGTGTGCCCCTTTTTGTCAGATGTAGAAGAGGAGGCCATGCTGTTACAGATGAAGTAGCTGCAAAATACATTCTAGAGCTATCATGCTTTTACTTCCGTTGAGCAAGGCACTGAAATCCATCAGATTCATCAAAGAATTTCAATCAGCCAATAGAGTGATGGAGGAATGAAACCCAGAAATGAGTCGGCATCTGATCTTTTACAGTTCGCTCGTAAAGACGTCAACATTTTTTTGAAAATATGTTTCTGGTTAGAAGCCTTAAAGTGGACCTATCATGCTATATTTTAATAATATAGTGTAGGACCATACCTATATAAGGCATATTTATACTTTTTTTCAAAATACCAAACAGATCATGCATTTTAGCCATGCCTCATTTCGCTCAATTTGCACTTTTTTCGCCCTGTTTTTGCAAGGGCTGATTCTGTGAGAACAGCACCACCTACAGGCCTGGCATATGTACTACAGCGTCTCCAGCGCTTTCAAACGGCAATGGCCGTGGCTGTCTCCTCCTGATTGGTGGAGTTGGCCCAATAGCCGTAGCGCCACCGTCCTGACGTCAGGACAGTGTTCAAATCTGGATCAGTTTTTATCAGATCCGTTGCAGGCCCTTTTTTTGAGATTTGGGTATGGAGGAAAATAGAGAGGGTTGTGTTTTCTGACACTTGGTGAGTTCCCTGGAACACCGGGGACACATATTCATGTATAAAAGACGTACAAAAGTGCATTTTGCATGATAGGTCCCCTTTAAGTAAGGTTTATGGATAACACAAGCTGACAAGCTATAAATGTATATTCTATGTATAAAATGTGACTACTAAACGCCATCACACCGAACATTAGCCGCCTTTAGCATAGCGGTGCAGTCATACATGTGAAATGTAGTTAATTTAAAGTGTAGTGTTAGCTTTACCTCTGGCGATTTGCAAGTAGTGTCAATATGTGCTTCAAAGAATTGCTACATTCGCATTTTAGCACTTCCGGTTTGCAAGTTATCAAAGTCTATCTTTTTCTTAATGGGTTTTTGGTTAGATCTTGGTTGGTCTGTGGTTTTCACAACCTTACGACATTTTTAAGTTTTGTTCTACTCCATAAATCTGGTAGTAAATATCCCACTGGTGAATGTTGAATCTTGTGTCATAAAAACATTGGTTGCTTTTGAGTGAGTAAATTAGACTATACAAAATATCATCACGATGAACATTAGCCGCCTTTAGCTTAGCGGTGGTGACGTGAAGTAATGCTACGTTATGTCATTCCTTTATAGCAGGGGTCGGCAACCCCTGGCACGCGTGCACACTAGGAATTAGTGGAATAAGTGTGCAAAATATAAAAAAATTATTTTCGGATCCTGAACAAGACCGCCGCCAGAGCGCGTCTCCCCGTTACCTGCAGAAGGAAGCCATGCACGCAATGCAGCCCCGCTCTGTTTAACTCCAGGCGACTTTCTGCCGCTTTCATCCGTGGTGCAGGGCTGATCGTTTCACCACAGAGGAAAGCACTTCACAAATTGCAGTACCCATAAGGAGCTGTACAAATGCTGCAGTTTTTGCGTGGCTGTGTCTTTAGTTGAAAGCCCAGTGGCGATCTGCTCATCTCTCATCGAAATAATATGCTACAAAGGGGCGGACTGGTCATCTGTGCGTTGAACTTTCCTGTCGGCTCCCAGACCGTAGTCGAGGAAACAGGGGGGACGACTCTCTGTCGTCTCCCAGGGCAGAAGCAACAAGCTTCAGGTTCAATAACCCACTTTAGCTTAAATGACTGGAGAGAGGCGAGCTCTTCTTGGGAGGCCGTTGCATTTATTTAGTTGTTCTTCTGTTTCACAAAATACATCACAGACCTCTGTTTTTCTGCTGCCTCGTTTCACTTCCAGAAACATACACACGCTCGCTCACTCTCGCTCTACCATCCACACACATGCACATGCCACACCCCTCTCTCTGTCTCTTAAAGGTGAGGTAGGTAAGTTTGAGAAACCGGCTCGAGATACACTTTTTGTTATATTCCATGGAATGCTCTTAACATCCTGATAGCAATGAATATCTTAAGTGCTTTGACAAAAAATCCATACGAAAATGTCATCCGTGGAAGCCGTAGTACTGTAAAAAGCACGACCAATCATTTTAGCCGGCCCGGCTAAAATAACTGGATGGCCTACCTGCCTGTCAGCCTTCCATCTGTGCACAAACTTATCTCGTGCCCTCATTGGTCATGTGCGCGTTCGTGTGTGTTGGAGGAGGGGCTCTGTAAGGAAGTGGCAGATTTTTTCCGGCTGTGTATTTTCAAATTCTAGCGATCTCGAGCCGGTTTCTCCAAAATGACCTACAGTACCCCACCTTTAACCTGTTAAGCCCTGAGCCTGTTTTTCAGGTCTCAGGCTCGAAAATGACATTCCCAGAACAAATTACCATATCTTCCCTTCTAAAAGGGTTAAATTAATAATCTTTTTTCTCAAAGTAATGATAAACCTGTGAGTTGGATGTAGAAAAGTCAGAACAATATAGATGTTTTTTATTTTAAAGAAAATTCAGATTTTACATAGTAAAAAACTGTAAATTATAGTGTCCGTCCAAAAATTCTTTTTTACTTATAGTAAAAACTACCCTTGGATGATGGGTTATTAGACTAAAAGCTTTAGGAATCCAAAGTACAACATATAATAAGTACCCTGTATCAAGATTGATGCAAAACAAGTGACATTTGACCTTTTTAGAGAGGTTTAGCCAAAAAGACTCCACCTCTGAGGTGATTTGGGTGGAAATGTTTTTTTTTCCATATCTCTGGCCCCCCTTGGTCGATTTTGATGGTTGACACCTCTTTCTGACCGTTAGAGCCAATAGAATCGAAGGGGGATTCCCCCACACACACTCGTTGTAAAACAAAAATGTGGGGGCTTTGCGCATGTAGTTTTGCATGAGAGTGAACCTTCACTCTAGCTCTGACATCTAGAAAAGCAGTTTTATTGCTCATGGATTATCAGAAATCATTTCAAAGGGACACAGACACATTGGATTAACCTATGGATTAACTTCAGCAGCGTTTTTATCGTTTTAATGCCATTGAAGACCACTTTGGAGCAGACTACAGAGACAAGGTAACCATGTTAGCATTTTTAGCTACCTAGCGCCACATGTTTAGATGTCTGTTTTTGTTTATAACGTCGCGATTTCGTATAATTGAGTGATAATGAGGGTACCCATCGATTCTGTGTCACCTCGAGATGTGAATCGATGTCATGGATGTGGAGAGAATATAAATAATAAGGTTTTGTGAGTGATTTTCGGTGCAGTAATCTGTTAGCATTTTTCGCTCGTTGCTAATTCAGAGGCTCAGCGTTAGCATTGTGTTTTTTTTTTGAAAAATAAATAAAAATGATCAGTTAGATGAGTTTCTTCCCGTTACATGGATATAAAACATTCATAGTTTATTAAATGAACATGCCCTCAGACACTGTTTCCTGCAAAATGTTGCGGCAGTGCCCCGGTACCGGGGTCTCTCGGGCTTAACAGGTTAAAGGGACAGCGATCTCATCTCACTCTGCATGACCCTAATATCATAACATGGGTGTTCTGGAGAATCACCGAACGGACGTTCGTCCTTATTATTATGCCGTTTAAACCAATTATTTACATTTGTTTGTTAAATTCGGCATCATGTAAGTTGCGCTGACAGGTCCACACACTGCTTCCCCGCAGCGAGGCTCCCCCCGCCCTCCTGTTGACAGTTCACGAGCGTCGAGCTCCTCAACCCCCCCCCCCCCCCTCCCCCGTTGATAATTCACGATCGTCGGCATGCTGATAACAATTTTTTTTTGTAATGGCACTTCATATCAAAAACATAATTACATTTTTCCAACAGATTAAAATGCCTAACAAAGCAGCTAATAGTATTTGTTTTACCCAAATCTCTTGCAGATTTGGGTATTTTAGATAGTGATAATCAGAGTCATATGAATTCCGGTGGGACTGAGAGAAAGGGAAATCTTCTGTTGAAAAATGTTGGATTATCTCACAGAAGTGTGACGGTAATAAAGCTCCTTCATGTTTAATGGAGCTCTATAGCACAGAGGGAGGAGATGGATTGGGCTTCTTTAAATATTTCTCCAAGGTTAAACACAGAGTGCATTAAGTCAGATATTTCCAGTGCACAATGAGCTCTCTGATGATCCCGGTAATGAAAACATTTCATGCAGACATTAGCAGCAGTCATCACTATGAATAAATGTTTCATTGGAATCAGTTTCTTATTGCCTGACTGCTGTTTACCAGTATTTACTGCTCAGCCCGCCTCTTCTCTTTCCGCTGTTCACTGACTGACAGACAGACGCTTTGTCTGAGGGGTGTGTGTGTGTGTGTGTGTGTGTGTGTGTGTGTGTGTGTGTGTGTGTGTGTGTGTGTGTGTGTGTGTGTGTGTGTGTGTGTGTGTGTGTGTGTGTGTGTGTGTTGCTCAGCAGTGACTGAGGGAGGAGAATGAGAGGTCAAAGTTCTCCCTTCACAATGTAAACCTCCTCTTCCTTCTTTCTGCTCTGCCCTTTCACTTTTCTGTTCTTCATGTCATTTTGTCTCCTATTCCTCTTTTTTCTGTCTGCTTTCCTTTTTTCCATCCTTCAATCTTTCTCTCCTACTTTGTCCTTCCACCATTTTTTAAATCTTTTTCTTTTATTTATATTCCTGTTTGTTTTTCCTTTTTGTTTCAGATTCTCTTCTGTCTCTTCTCTGATTCCCCTCTCCTCTTCCTCTTGCCTCTTTCCTTTCTACCAACAGATCGGTGATCTACACACTTTAAGCAACGTTGGTGTTATGAAAATATTGTCTGTTTAGTTATTGAAGATACATTACATTTTGTAGTAGTTTTTGTATTTATTATTTGAAGTAGTTGATTTGTTGCACAATTAAGCACTTTATTTGCAGTATATATACATGTGTTAAAGATGTGAATAAAGTGTTTTGGAAAAAGTATTTCCATCCCTCCTCGTCTCTTTTCATCCCCTGCCCCCTCTCTTTTCCTTACCGTTTCCTTACTAAACTGCCTATTGTTATTTCTTTCCCCTCTCTTATTGTTTTCAGTCCTGTCCAATTTCTCTTTCCATGTCATCTCCTTCCTCTTTTTGTCTCCTATCATCTCTTTCCTTGTTTCCCTCTTTTCTCCCGTCCTCAATGTCTTCTTTCCTCCTTTCCTTGTCTGTCTCCTTGCCCTCCAGCCTCCCTGGTGCGGCTGCAGGTGGAAGTTGATTTTACACATTCATAAAAACAGGAAGAAACCAAATAAATGAGTGTCAGCAAAAGGTTTATAAGACAAAGCAGGTGATTTTCTCTGCTATGTATGTGCTCCGGGGTCTTTTCTGTTCTCGCTATAGCGCACTATTTCTACTACTGCCTGCCCCCAGAAAAATAAAACACACGCACACAAATTCACATTGTTCCCCCCCAGGAGCTGTCAGATGATAAAGAGATGTTGTCAGGGAATGATTCTCAGCCTCCAACTAAAAACAAGTAAAACATCAAACGCACAGAGACCACACCGGGACCTGGCCTTGTTTTCTTTCCTAATTTCTCCTCCACACAACTGTCTCTCCCACTCCTCCTCTAACGCTCCTCATTTTGTCTCTGTGCTGGGGAGCTATTTGATTTGTTCTGCCGTTTTAGAGCTCATATTGTTTCTGGTGTGTTGTTTTTATTATGACGGCTTTATTCATATCGGAGCCTTTGGCAGCACAGGTCCCGGTGTTGTGTCAAATGATGCACCCCCGTCGTCAAATGCACCCCTTGACACGGGAACGCGCATTTGAACGTATAGTCCGCTATTCGATGTTGTCTTTTTGATGGTCGGGTTGTGGAATCCTGGATTTTGCATTCACTCGTCACTTATTTTTCAGTTCATTTTTTATTTAATATATGTTTTTATTTAATTGTGACGTCCTGTCTGTATACTTGTGCTTGTAGTTGTGCTTTATAATGTATTGTTTATTTTTACATCAAGTGCTTGAGGGTGGGATTAATAGAAACATTTTTGTTTTGGGGGGTGCTTTTTATGAACAGCCTGGTTGCCACGATATGCACCCCTTGCTATCTCTGACAATAAACGTGTCACATACATGAAACTTGCTCCAGTTATTGGTACTAGTCCTACAACTATACCCTCCAAAGTGCTTGAGGGTGGGATTAATAGAAACATCTTTTTTGGGGGGGGGGGGGGTGCTTTTTACAGCAGGCCAGGGGGTGCATTTCACGACGGGGGTGCAAAATTTGACACAACACCGGTCCTGAGTCACCGGGGACCTAAAACAAGAAAGAGCTGCATCGGCTCAGTACATGGCATGCAGTCTGTGTGCAGTCTGTGTGTGTGTGTGTGTGTGTGTGTGTGTGTGTGTGTGTGTGTGTGTGTGTGTGTGTGTGTGTGTGTGTGAGTCCGTCGGTATGTGTGGCTGTGCTGACGTGGGAGGGAAAGATGAAGTGCAAGACTCAAATTATAACAAAAAGCTTCGCTCAATTTTCTTTGCAATCTCGGCCTGATCCCCGCAGGCGCGCACAAACACACACATCACACACTTGGCACTTGATGTTCATTAAACAATGAGAGACAAGTGTGTAATTTGTCATTCACCGTGTCTGTGGAAGAGGGAGCAGAGGATGTGTCCATTCATCACTGTGATGAAGTCAGACTGATGCCTCATATATTTAAACGCCTCTACCCCTTCAGTCATTGTCGGGATGACCCACAGACGGTAAGTCACAACCGCCGGGACACATCATCAACGAGTTAAAGGAACAACAGGGTCCGCCTGCAGCCCACAGGCCCGCTTTATGGGGGGGGGGGGGGGTCCTGTCCTTATTTCTGGCCAACATCTGCTTTTTCTCCAAACACAGGAAATGTAAGCGTACTATCTACTTGTAAGTGGATTTTTTTCCTAGTTTTTTTAAATAAAACATTTAAAGAGTTTGTTATGTCGATAACATGCACTGAAAAACTCAAACGTTATATAACTAAATGTATTATGTGAACAGATTTCACATAACTGTATTAGGTTAGTTAAAAGCAATAATATTAGGTTCAACCTAATATTATTGCTTTCTTCTAACCAAATACATTTATTTAAATCTGTTAACATAATACATTTAATTAAAGTCAACGTTTCAGTTTTTCCAGTGTGTTATATTGGTTGCTAGTTTTAGACAATTAAATGTTTTTTATTTTGACTATATTCCTATTAAAGAAATGGGTACCACTTTACAATAAGACTACCCTTATAAAGGGTTTACAAATAGTTTGTAATTCATTTATTAATTAGGTTGTGAACACTTTATAAATTATTAATAAGCTTTTATAAGACATGAGATAAACAGGGAATGAGTCCTTACCCCAAGTGAAAGAGTTCAAGTATCTCGGGGTCTTGTTCTCGAGTGAGGGAACAATGGAGCGTGAGATGGGCCGGAGAATCGGAGCAGCGGGACGAAAGGGTGTGACGAAAAGAGAGCTGAGCCAGAAGGCAAAGCTCTCTGTCTTCCGGGTCATTTTCGTTCCTACCCTCACCTATGGTCATGAAGGATGGGTCATGACCGAAAGAACGAGATTGCGGATACAAGCGGCCGAGATGGGTTTTCTCCGCAGGGTGGCTGGCGTCTCCCTTAGGGATAAGGTGAGAAGTTCAGTCATCCGGGAGGGACTCGGAGTTGAACCGCTCCTCCTTCGTGTCGAAAGGAGCCAGTTGAGGTGGTTCGGGCACCTAGTAAGGATGCCACCTGGGCGCCTCCCTAGGGAGGTGTTCCAGGCACCTCCAGCTGGGAAGAGACCAAGGGGTAGACCTAGGACCAGGTGGAGGGATTATATCTCTTGGCTGGCCTGGGAGCGCCTTGGGATCCCCCAGTCAGAGCTGGTTGATGTGGCCAGGGAAAGGAACGTTTGGGACTCTCTGCTGGAACTGCTACCTCCGCGACCCGACCACGGATAAGCGGGAGAAGATGGATGGACGGATGGATGGAGATAAACAGGGCAACTGTGACCGGTTGCTTGCCAAATAGTGAGCCCACATTTATCTGTACTGCTAAGCCTTATTATAAATGGTAGTATCTCATTAATAAATGGGAATGTGTTTTACACTTTACAAGGCTCCCTTTTGGCAGTTATAAATGTTAGTAACTCATAAATAAATGGTCATAAAGAGATGCCAAGAAACATCAAGATGGAAGGGGGGGGAATCCACTCAGTGAACAATAGATACCAAGGATGCTGGCTGATGAAGAAGACGAAGTAAGCTAGGTAGCCAATATAAGGCTTAGTCATCTTGCCAAATAGTGAGCCTGTGTTGATGTATGAAAACTATGTTAGAACTGGTTTATAAATGGTTCTTAATGATTAATAAAGTGTTTACAACCTAATTAATAACCTAATTATAAACCCTTTATGAATCCTTTATAAGGGTAGTCTTATTGTAAAGTGGTACCAAGAAATGTATAGGTGGATATTTGAGCTGTAAATCAGGAAAAGTCGATGTCATAACATGTTAGTCCATAGTTTAACTTTATCAATTCAGCTAGCGTAGCTCATTAGCATGCTAAAACATGTATTTTTTAAGATGCCATTATAAAATGTACCAAGCTTTTGATATTTTCTTTATTTGTTACAACATTTTAGTAAGCCAATTATAAGGGTTTGGAGTATGTTTCTATACATCCAGCAGTTTAATAATGTTGCCGGCAAAGTTGATAAAGTTGTAGCTAGTTAGCTTGGGATCGTCATTATCTGAACTGAGTCAGGTAAAATAAGCAGTTACATTGAATTGATGAATGAAATCAATAAATCAACAGTGAAATGAAATGAAAGACTCAAACAGTAAGAAACATCATAGAAGCAGTGTTTGTGTGACGCTAACAGCCCAAAATGCTAACAGTGGTTCGCAACATGCTTGCAGCCTAATGCAATTCATTAGCATGGTACAGTATTACAGTGAAGTGCAGAATGGAAAGAACCGGAGAAGCCGTTGTATTGACTGTTCACACCTTCTTCTCATATGGCTAACGTTGCTCCTCTGCTAACACTGTAGGCCAACAGATAAATGGAAAGGTAGCATAGCTAGGTTCTTGGTAAATATGTGTAGCCTCTTGATAAGGTTAAGCTGACGTTAACTGTGCAGGCTTAATTTAAATATTCTGTATTTTATATGTTGGATTGGGTTATGTTGTATGCCAGCCATTGCAGTCATTGTTGGAAAGAGTTTGTGGACACTTGTTTTTTTCTGTAAATAGACATCTATGTTGTCAGAAATGTATTTTCACTACTGATGACTAAAGTTAGGAGGCTGACGTTTTCTATTCAGCTGCCCTCAATATTTTCTTTTGCTAACACACCTTGGCCTGCTAAGGTTTTTGTGCTAACAACCGAGCAAGCCACTCAAATGAACATATTTTTTTACATTATGCTTATTGGTTGATGGCAGCATGTGCACACCAACCACAGATAGGTCTCTTGTGCTCACAGGACTTCAATACACCACGGCAGCTGCAGTCACACCACGTTGAACAAAGTGCAAGTTTCAAAAGAACAAAAGAGAACAGAAGTGAGGAATCAAGAGGATGCTACTGACAAAATGAGAAGTCCATGTCTTCACTATGTCTCCTATCATTTTATAGCCATCAGTCCAGGATTGTTGCAAGGTCCATCATATGTGAGCGTGTGCATGTACGTGTGTGTGTGTGTGTGTGTGTGTGTGTGTGTGTGTGTGTGTGTGTGTGTGTGTGTGTTTGTGTGTGTGTGTTCTCTGTATCCCCGGTCCTACCCCCAGCTGAGGGAGGTGGAGAGGAGCAGGAGGAGCAGTAGCACAGCGTTGGGGGGGGCGGTGAGGGGGGCCACCCCGCCCGTGCCCCCGGAGCCCAGGTTGGAGACAGTGGCCCTCTCTGAGTACGGCGGGATCACATCAAACTGGCCACCTTCTTCGCCCTCCTCTTCTATCTGTGTCAGGGGATCTTCCTCACTGTCCACCACCTGAAGGAAAGAATATGTGTTAGTGAAAACCTATGGAGCATTTCCTCATTTAGATTGACAATGCCTAAGAACAGCATATACAAGCATCTTACTACGGTAGGAAATGTTCCACTAAACTCTCAGATCGAAGATCATCTGAGTTCTTCAGGCAGATATTGCACTAAAATCACTGTTGGTAGTTCATAAGGTTGGGTGGTTGGGCGGAGGAGGCAGAAGAAGTTAGGGTTGCTCTGAGTTCTTAATGTTTCATGAGCCTCGTCTCTAGGCAAGGCAATTTTATTTATATAGCACCTTTCAACACAAGGCAATTCAAAGTGCTTTACAAAAATAAAAGACGTTAAGAGCATTCAGAAATAGTGCAGCGGAAACACGTTATAAAATGAAATTTAAAAACAGTCATTAAAAAGCAAAGATAATAAAAAACATGAATAACACAGGTATAACATATGTCTATTAAAGCCTCCCAGAGACCTTATTAAGTTTCCCAGAAACTTCCCTTTCTTTTTCAGATTCCCTGAATCTGGATTTTAAACCTATTGTTTTTAGATTCCCTGATTTCAGACATCACTTCATCGAGACATCTAGATATCCCACTGTTGATTATTCACATTATTCGGGATAAATCAATAAAACTAAAATAAACAAGACAACTCGTATTACATTACTTTGAACAGAATATCAAGTTTAAAATGTGAACTTTGATATGAAAACTAAAAGTTGATTCGGATGAGCACTTATTTGGGAAAGTAGTTAAAAAGGGCAATTGAAATGGACTTTTATTCAAATAAAAAGAAACGGACAAAAGTTATAAAATGTCCGTGGCGTAAAGGTGACTCATCTTCCTGAGACGTGCAAGCACAGATTTGACCAATTCATCATAAGTTCTCAAAATGAACCATCATCTTCCTGTCTAATCCTTACTAAATTGATTTGTGCAAACAATCACAGCTTTGTAAAATCCTAAATCAGATTTATATTTTATTATTTTAAACGAGACAAATTAGGTCCTTTTGATGATATGGTTTAGGATCAGAAAACAATTTGTCTTTTCAAAGGACGTTTAAACACTTTTTCTCATTTTATTTGAGGATTTAGTTTATATTTATTTCAGAGGGCCATGTATATGTATATATATATAGAAATAAGTCCTTTTAGAAATGTAATTATCACAATTTTTAAACTTAACCGAATCACAAAGAAGTCATCTAGCTTTGAGGAGCTACAAATATAGAATGAGGTTTGTGTTGATGTTTGATCAAAGATCTGACATCAGGCCATGTGAGAGCACTTTGATCAATCTGAGTCTTTATTTAAAACTTTTAAGCTGTTGCTGAATATGATTCACTGCAGTGTTATGGCTGCTGAGTGTTGAGGAAGCCCAGCTGTTCAGCCTGAATGATATGCACCAACATCTGGAGGAGCCCAAGGCCCGCGTTACGTTGTTGAGCGCAGATTGTTCTTATGCTGATAATAATACGGGATTCTATCATCTCAATGAAATATGATTCTGATACCTGCTCGTTTCCTGGTGTTCCAGTTTATTTACTGACTTGCTTTGACACATTTGAAACTTTCCATCATCTCGTCCAACAGTTGCAGAAGCTGTAAACCAGTCAGTTGTGTTGCTGTGCCTCGGGGCCCAGACACAGATTATGGCCTCCTCACATTTGAAGAGTGATGCGAACTATCTTTTTGTGCTTGACAAACATTTCAAATGGATGTCATAATGTAAAGGAAGAGCAACTTCTTTTTAAACTTTTCTCCAGTCTGTGCAGTTATTTTAAATACTAAGAGTCTCGTAACCTTTCCTCTAATCTTTTGCTTTTTTGTGACACAGGTTATGGAGGGCAGAAAAAGGCTTAAATATTCTGTTGATTGGAGTCAAGGAGACATACTTGAGTTATTTTCAGGACCAGCTCCTATCCAGGGACCATTTATGTGTACAAATTAGGGCTGTCAAGTTAACGCGTTAACGCAAAAAAAAATTAACGCCACTAATTATTTTAACGCGATTAACACATGTGTATTTTTTGTCCTCGGCCGCCCCGTAGTTTCAGAGCGCATCGAGTTTGAAATACCATCTACAAGCTGATGCTGACAGCCCCGCTCCTGCCGCCCGCTTGTGGCAGACCACACTTCCACGCTCACCGGCAGGCCCGGACTGGCCATCGGGAGGACCGGGAGGGTGTGTGTATGTGTGGCGCGACTCGCGAGCGAGGCACACCTTACGTGTTGTTGTTAGCATCTGGTGCTAGCTAGCTGCGCTAACGGATATAAGGAGCTGTTTCAATGAAAACAGAGGAGCGACATTTCGCCGACAACTGCGCCGAGCACTTGACTTTATGCAGGTAGCCAGACAGTGGGACATTGTACGAAAAGTCAGCACACTCAGCACGGATAGTGCGCGCAACATGATTGCAGCGTCCAGGCAGCTCCCGTTCAAGCATATATGCCTTGAGCTGCACATAGCTCCAACGATCCATCACAGTGTCTCCACACACACACACACACACACACACACACACACACACACACACACACACACACACACACACACACACACACACACACACACACACACACACACACACACACACACACACACACACACACACACACACACACACACACACACACACACACACACACACTATTGTATTATTGTATAAGAGAGGTTCCAGGTTTAATTGAGGCGAATATTTGTAATGTGTGTTTAATATTCATGAGAATATTTGTCATTGTTCAAATGATAATAAACAAACATATAAAGCATATTTGTCCACTCATATGTTGATAAGAGTATTACAAACTTGAAAAATATCCCTCTAAGGTACATTTAGAACAGATAAAAAATGTGCGATTAATTTGCGATTAATCGCGATTAACTATGGACAATCATGCGATTAATCGCGATTAAATATTTTAATCGACTGACAGCCCTAGTACAAATACATGGTTGTTACAGTTAAACACATATCTGAAGTGCAAGACACTACAGCATTTCAGAAAACGCTTTTTGAAATGTTGCAGTGTTTTCTGAAATGCTGTGGTGTCTTGCACTTCAGGGCCACCGTACATATCTCTTCAAATGGGAAAATTGCCAGGCTGCTGGTCCCACCTCACTCCAATGTAGCATTTAAAACAAAGAGCATTCATTTGCGTTTCTAAATTTGATGTTTGTCTTCGCTGCCTGAGAGGATACTGAAACCTTTTAAATTCACTTTAGAGCAGGGGTCGGCAACCTTTTTGATATGAAGTATCATTACAAAAAACGATCGTGAATTATCAACGGGGGGGGGCTGGAGCTTGACGCTCGTGAACTGTAAGCGCAACACATTTAAATAATTGGTTTAAACGGCATAATAATAAGGACGATCGTCCGCTCTGTGATTCTCCAGAACACACATGTTATGATATTAGGGTCAGGCAGAGTGAGATGAGATCGCTGTCCCTTTGAGAGAGAGAGAGAGGGGTGTGGCGTGTGCATGTGTGTGTGGATGGTAGAGCGAGAGTGAGCGAGCGTGTGTATGTTTCTGGAAGTGAAACGAGGCAGCAGAAAAACAGAGGTCTGTGATGTATTTTGTGAAACAGAAGAACAACTAAATAAATGCAACGGCCTCCCAAGAAGAGCTCGCCTCTCTCCAGTCATTTTAGCTAAAGTGGGTTATTGAACCTGAAGCTTGTTGCTTCTGCCCTGGGAGACGACAGAGAGTCATCCCCCCTGTTTCCTCGACTACGGTCTGGGAGCCGACAGGAAAGTTCAACACACAGATGGCCAGTCCGCCCCTTTGTAGCATATTATTTCAATGAGAGATGAGCAGATCGCCACTGGGCTTTCAACTAAAGACACAGCCACGCAAAAACTGCAGCATTTGTACAGCTCCTTATGGGTACTGCAATTTGTGAAGTGCTTTCCTCTGTGGTGAAACGATCAGCCCTGCACCACGGAGGAAAGCGTCAGAAAGTCGCCTGGAGTTAAACAGAGCGGGGCTGCGCTGCGTGCATGGCTTCCTTCTGCAGGTAACAGGGAGACGCGCTCTGGCGGCGGTCTCGTTCAGGATCCGAAAATACAATTTAAATATTTTGCACACTTATTCCACTTATTCCTAGTGTGCCACTGGTTACGGTGCCGCATGCCAATGGTGCCACGGGTGCCAGGGGTTGCCGACCCCTGCTTTAGAGGAACAAGCCGAAGCCAAGACAAGCGGCAGAGTGATGGACGGATGAGGAGATGTAGTGCAGGTATGGATGGTTGTGGTGGTGGGGGGGTTGGGGGGCAGAAGTGAAGGCTTCAGGATGAACAGAAAGAAAATAATGTATGATTAAAATAAGAAAGAGGACGGATGGAGGAAAGGACAGAAGAAGGTAAGTGGGGGATTTGGGGAAGGAAAAGAAAGAGGGGGAGACATATGGGCTTGAATAAATTCATACTAATGAAGCCTGACTGATGCTCTGCTTCCAACCAACACCTCATCTAATCCGCTCTCTGGGAGAGAGACACAGAGAGGGAGCGAGGGAGCGAGCGGAGGAGGGCATCTCAGGGAGGGAGAGAGCTGGAATCCCCTCTTGTCTGGCGGCCCAGATTATCTCTGGCAGTGAGGCATGCTGGGAGCCAGGGAGCCACAGCCACAGCAGATTGTGGTCTGGCCAAGGGTACAGTGGCCAGGACCGCAATTGGATTGGACCACATTTAACGGTCAGTGTTGGACAAGGGCAGCCAGGAGCTGGGGAGCTCTCAGAACATATGTGTTCAGAATATTCCTGCACGGCTGTTCTGCTGAGAGTCCTGACAGGAATCAAATTAAAAAGTCTGTGACGCCTGATTGGTTGGGACAGGATAGTCTGAATGACAGTTTGAACATTTGTTTGGTTTGACACTGATGCCCTCACCAGCTAAGCACAAAATACCAGGAAAATGTATGACTTGAAGGATCCCTTGTTTGCAGAGGTGGGAGTACGTCCTACATGTGCAAGTCATGAGCAAGTCTCAAGTCTTGACCTACAAGTATCAAGCAAGTCCCAAGTCACTGTGGTGAGAGTCAAGCAAGTCAAGTCAAGTCATTGCTCAGGTCAAGTCAAGTCAAGTCAAGTCATACGAAATTCTGATGAATAAGCCCAGTTTCCGCATTTAAATCAGTTAAAAGACAGTGGTTATGAAAATGGATTCAACCCACACTATGATCTTCATTACATACACAGTTAATCATTTGAAATCTAATTTAGACCGATGACAATCATATTAGATTCATATTAACCCTAGAACTGCAGACAATATAGCTAGGACTCAATCAAAAAGTCTGTTCAAAAAGGCAGAATTCCAGGTAAGAAAATCGTATATGGCATTTGTCATTACACATATTTAATTTAAATATCTGTTAACACTAGAACCGCCAACAGCGTCAGCACCTACATAGATATCATTTTCAAATCATTTAATTTGTTCCTCTTCATAATTTCCTTATAAACTAAGTAGGACGATTTAAAACTCACTTAATTGGGTTAATTTAGAAATTGCTTCAGTTTATCATCATAACAGATCAAAAAGTTCAGATTCATTTTACAATAAATCAAGGAATGATGCACTTCTACAAACAAAAACAACATAATTAAAACATTTAAACAAATTACTAAAAGTAGATGAACTACATTATTCAACAGTTTACAGTAACTTCTGATAATAACACAGGGGAAATAAACGAGGCATCTCTTTTCCTCTCTCTCTCTCTCTCCCTCTCCTGACAGCCCGTCAGTATCAGGGTTAGTACAAATGAAACCCTTGGCGGTTCTAGTGTTAATTTACCGTTTTGTCTTCTCTTTGCAATGCTTAATCGATTTGAAACCAAGTCTAACGTAGCTTAAACTTAGCGTTAGCTTTCTAGCTAACACAACACATTCACGCACCTTTCTCTGTGGGTTTTTTGTAGTGACGAATGAAGTTGGATGTTGTGGTGGTCGTGTCACTGATCTTTATGCTGCAGACCCTGCATACCGCTGTTCTCTTCTTATTAGCGTCATCGACAACATAATCCTTGAATCCAAACTTCACTATTTTTGGAGTAACGCTAGCCGCTGCCATGTTAACTGACACTCCTGCCGTCTAGTGGGTTGCCAGGTTTGCGCGCATGGCGCTATAATCACGTTTTTCGAAAAAACTAAACGTAAGATCTCACTACAAAAACAAACGCAAATATTTCATTTTAAACAGTCAAGTCCTTTCAAGTCATCTGTCTCAAGCTTAAGTCAAGTCTCAAGTCATGAATACCAAGTCAAAGTCAAGTCAAGTCTTTTATCAATGTTAGTCAAGCAAGTCTCAAGTCCAAAAATATGCGACTCGAGTCTGACTCGAGTCAAGTCATGTGACTCGAGTCCCCACCTCTGCTTGTTTGATACTGGAACATTTCACAACTAAACTGGCTCAATCTAAAAAGGACATTTATGTGTAGAAAAACAACATCCTAAAGTTTTTAGACATTGATGCAAGCGTTCAAATTAATTCACCTCCACTGTACTCGGGTTAGGGTTAATTAACATTAAACACTCTGAGTTCCATCTACTATAATGTTCATTAAATGCTCTCACTTCCATTTTGAAAGGTACTCCTTTTTTGAGGATGTTTGCATTATGCAGTTTAAAAAGACTGGTGGTACATCCATCAACATATTTACTCTCATACACCAATGCAAACCATGATAAAATAATTATCACCAAGAATGATCAAATCTATTCATAGCTGAACTCTACAGCATTCATTCCCGTGCCTCTGATCCACACTTTGATTCGAATTTTGGAGAATCAAAGGTTACCTGAATAAAAAAGAAGTAAAATAAGGCACCCAGAGAACACCACATAGACACAATTTCGATCAAGTAGGCCTCCAAAAACCTACTTCTACTTGCTCGGCCTCCTAATCACCACCTGCCTCACCACCGGTCACACACCTGCTCTGGAAAAAGGTCACATTGATCCATGAACCAGGAAAAGATTGAAAACATCCTACAAACTACAGACCCATCTGCCTCCTCAGAAACATCCTTAACCTGTTAAGCCCTGAGCCTGTTTTTCAGGTCTCAGGCTCGAAAATGACATTCCCAGAACAAATGACCATATCTTCCCTTCTAAAAGGGTTAAATTAATAATCTTTTTTCTCAAAGTAATGATAAACCTATGAGTTGGATGTAGAAAAGTCAGAATCAATATAGATGTTTTTTATTTTAAAGAAAATTCAGATTTTACATAGTAAAAAACTGTAAATTATAGTGTCCGTCCAAAAATTATTTTTTACTTATAGTGAAAACCACCCTTGGATGATGGGTTAGTAGACTAAAAGCTTTAGGAATCCAAAGTACAACATATAATAAGTACCCTGTATCAAGATTGATGCAAAACAAGTGACATTTGACCTTTTTAGAGAGATTTAGCAAAAAGAAACCACTTCTGGGGTCATTTGGGTGGATGTTCCATATCTCTGGCCGCCCTTGCTCGATTTTGATGGTTGACACCTCTTTCTGACCGTTAGAGCCAATAGAATCGAAGGGGGAGTCCCCCACACACACACGTTGTGAAGAGAAAAGGTGGGGGCTTCGCGCATGTAATTTTGCATCAGAGTGGACCTATCTCTAGCTTTGACATCTGCAAACGGAAAAGCAGTTTTAATGCTTATGGATTATCAGAAATCATATCAAAGGGACACACACACATTAGATTAACCTATGGATTAACTTCAGCAGCGTTTTTATCGTTTTAATGGCATTGAAGACCACTTTGGAGAGACTACAAAGCCAAGGTAAAAATGTTAGCATTTTTAGCTACCTAGCGTCACCTGTTTTGATGTCCGTTTTTGCTTATAACGTCGCAAATACGTATAATTCAGTGGTAATGTCGGTGTCAATCGATTCTGTGTCACCTCTCGATGTGAATCGATGTGTTGGATGTGGTGAAAAGATAAATAATAAGGTTTTGTGAGTGATTTTTGGTGCAGTAAGGTGTTAGCATTTTTCGCTCGTTGCTAATTCAGAGGCTCAGTGTTAGATTGGTGGGTTTTCTTTTGAAAAAATATATATGGATATAAAACATTCATAGTTTTATTAAATGAAGGCATGTGCCCTCAGACACTGTTTTCTGCAAGATGTTGCGGCAGTACCCCGGTACCGGGGTCTCTCGGGCTTAACAGGTTAAACAGTTTGAATGCACCGTCACTCTGTGCTTCATGCTTCACACAAAGAAGGACTCTTGGGCAAGTTGGCTTCTTTTGAAAACATGTGGCGGGTTACTCTACATACTACAAGACAAATACAACTCAAAAGACAACTCTCTATCAACCATATCAAGCTTCTTTCCCAACCATAGAAGAAAAATCAAGGTTTCCATGTGCACATCCCTTTACACCCTTATCACTCCTGAAGCCGAGGTCCCTCAAGGTGCAGTGCTCGGTCCCCTCTCTGTTCTCCTTTAGATCTTCTACTTCTTCCACTCCACCTCAACTCACTCTAAACCAGTTACACTGGATGCAAAAAAACTGCAAACATGCACCACAACAAATAAACCTGGTCCAACATGTTGATAATAAAAAGACCACATCAAACTTGGCTTATTCAATTGCCAGGAAACAACAAACTCAAATTCCCCTGACCAGAGACACAAAGCTTTTATCTCAGTCTCACCCACCACTTTGAAGCACTTTGCAGATCAGCTGTCTCCGGTTTTTACAGAAGTCTTTAACACCTCACTGGAGATGTGTCATGTACCAGCCTGCTTCAAACCTCCACCATCATCCCAATCCCCAAATTATCAAGGATCACAGGATTTAAGGACTTCAAACCCGTCCTACTGACCTCTGTAGTTATCAAGTATTGAGCGCTTGTCCTTTCCCACCTCAAAACCACCACTCATGGACCTCCTGATACTCGCCAACAGATCTGTAGATTTGTTTCTTCAAGTGTCTGAGGTGTCTGCCTTTCTCACTCTCTGGGATGTGGACACCGATGTATTTCAAGTGGTCAACTCTCCATTAAGGGAACAATGATATTACGGAGTGCGTTGTTCCTTCTCTGCTTCTTGCCAAAGCCTACTTAGTCCTCCTTAGTTTTGCTGACATTCAGGCTTAGATTGTAGTCCTGACAAGAGGAGGTCAGACCCTCTTCTTTAGGTAGCCCTTTAAATGGTTTATTTGTGATGACGCCAGCAAAAGCTGTTTCATCAGCAAACTTGAGCCCTGGGGTGCTCCAGTGATTAAAATGATGGTGAAACAGGTGTCTTCGTCCACTGTCATCCCCTTGAGTCAGTCTGTCTGAGGTCAAAGATCCACATGCACAGCAGTGTTTCCCCTACCATTGTCTTGGAGGGGCGCTGCGCCCCACCAACGGAGCCCCGCCAACGGAGCACCACGCCCCCCTTGAAATTCAAGGTGTTTAAAAAAAAAGGTATAATTTCTTTTTTTTTATTAATCTTTTTTTTTTATATATATATAGCACCAAATTGCAACTAATCTATATCTACTGTCACTTTACACATTGAACATGTGCTCTTTTATTAAATAAACTAAACGCTTTCATTTTAAGTTGTGAGTTTCATGTTCTTGACCCTAAGAAACACTGATGCATTAATCAATAACAATAGTCCACAGCTCCTCTCTCTGCTCCAGAGGATTTAAAAAATATATATCCCAATGCCCCCCCCCCAGACAGCACCCCCCCAAAGCAGTAAACCTAGGGGTAACACTGCACAGTGAACCGTTTATTCCCAGTTGCTTCAAAAGTTGTGACGAGCATGGACAGGTTGAATACAGTTGTTTATCTTTGTTCATCCTAAATCATTGTTTACTTTATTTAACCAACAATAAAAAAAAACTCTCATATTTCATCACCTAATGTTAGATATGAGATTGCGAAGCAGGATGGAGAATCACTTTATATTTCTTACATCTCTATCTCACATCTGTATTGAGTTCTGATTAACTTGAACTGTTATCTACCATCATCTGCTCCCGTTGGATCACACGCTCTACAGAATCTTTTGACAGCTTGCCAAAGTGTTCTGATAACTCCTGCCCAGAGCTGCTCCTTTCAGCCTCCAATGGAATGCTGACTCACTGTTGTACGACCACTGATGAGAGGTGTGATCTTCTCATGAGGACAACCATCAATGACATTTGATCAATCCAAACTATTACTGAATGCATCACTGAAATAAAGACATTCACACTCTCTAACTGCCCTCATAATATTCCTATTGTTTCTATTTGCATAGGCTGTATGGTATTACATTGCTTTAAACCAACTGCGACAGAGTGTGTCGGTGTCATCATAGAAAAATGTGATCCTGAAGAATCATTCTGTAACTTTGAGAGTCTGTAAGTTAAGATCAAATTTGGGGGAGCTCTGAGTAAGGGCAGCAAAATAAAGGGAGCCAGGATATGGAGAAGCCCCTTGCCCGATTTGGTCGTAGTGACCGTCCTCAGATTTTAATGTATGACCTACCTATATACCTACAGATAACTATCACGTTAATTTTGTTGATTTCCATGGCCAAATTGCCTTTGTGCCTTTGTGCTCCCCATTTTGAAAATGTATAAATGATATGCAAATCTGGTTTTCAAAATATTACTATATACACTAAGATGAAATGAACAGACTGAGAATATGTGATACACTAATTTCTTACATACAGTACATTTGAAAGATGTGGCAAATTACAAAAGAATATCTGAAAACACCATCTTGTGTTGTCTATCTTTTAGTTAGACAATTCAACGACTGTAATAAATCTGTAAATAACTGTGCAATATATACCTCCCCTTTTACTACTGTAACCTGGCTGTTATCACACTACTTTTTACATGCTACACTTCATTTTAAAGAAAAATACTGTTACTGGTTATTTTTGTTGTCCACCTGCACATGTCATTTTGTAAATTGTAATGTGTCACTTCTATATTTATCTTAAATATTTTATGCAAGCCTCTTAAAGGTCACCTATCATGCTATTTGCAGGCAATAGCATAGGTCTCAGATATATACAAATATATAAAAAACATGTCTATGAAGTGTTTTTCTCAAAATACCAAACAGATCACCCATGCCTCATATCCTTCCATTTCAGCCCTGTTACTAAAGTGCTGATTCAGGGTATAAAGCTTTAAAAAAAATGATATTTGAAAATAAATCACACATATTTATGTATAAAAGACATCAAAAAGTGCATTTTGCGTGATAGGTCCCCTTTAATTAATTATTTGCTATTTTTGGCTCTTCACTTTAGCTGTAACAATGTTAATATCTCTCACAAACCGAAACCGTAAAATGATAAAACGAATAAACAGCCCCAGCCATGGAGATAAAACAAATAGATAAATATATAACCTACTGTGTGACAGTGACAAGATGAGCTTAGACCAAAGATAATAGAAAATGCCTCGAGACAAAAGTCTGAAAGGTAATTTAAAAAGTGAAGTGTACTCACGATGTTGTTGTGTTCGGGCAGGTGGTTGTTGCTCAGCAGCTCATCCTCCTGAACCAGTGGGGAGGGCCGGGGAGCGGGAAGGGGGGTGAAGTCTGCCGGCAGGGAGCCCGGGCTCCCCATCCAACTGATAGAGTTACCTGCATGGAAACACAGCCCATTACTGTGTGTGTGTGTGTGTGTGTGTGTGTGTGTGTGTGTGTGTGCGTGCGTGCGTGCGTGCGTGCGTGCGTGCGTGCGTGCGTGCGTGCGTGCGTGCGTGCGTGCGTGGGTGTGTGCGTGCGTGGGTGTGTGTGTGTGTGTGTGTGTGTGTGTGTGTGTGTGTGTGTGTGCTGGACTGTGTGCTGCACATTGCATCTGAGTGGGCGTGAACCTACATATCTATTTGTCAGTTTTATAGTTTGAGCTGTCGGCAGCTTGATAAATCACTCAGCTTTATGGGAAGTGCATCGACGCATCGATCTTGACTTTAGTGTTTGGACATACAGGCTTGCTGTGTATCGACAGGCTTATTGATGGCTGCTGTGATTGACTGACAGCTCTCGCCTCCGGCTCCTCTCCTCACACCTCCTGAGCCAAAAGCTGCGCACTGACACGCATTGACACAATCTCATGAATGTTAAGGCTGTAGCATGTAGCGGACATATGCAGGTAGCGTGAGTTCATGCTGTGAACACCACCGCAGGAACCAGCTACCAAGACAGATTCAGCAGACATTGTGTCAAATGCTTTTTTCCTGTATTCCCTTTGAATTGTTCCTCAGAGTATCTTTGATGGTGACACATTCATTCTGTTTTCATAGTTCTCAGATATATTATGGATAGCAATAGGCCTATTGTTGGTAAATATTTTAAATGTGACTATGACTAAGCCTCAAAAGGTCTGTGCTTTGGGGTAAAAAGAGCTGAAACCTCACACTGTTCATCATGGGACAGATGCCATGAAACCATAGGAAATAAAAAATGTAATACGAATATTTTTAGGAAAAGGAAAATGCCCTGAGGACATTTCTTTAAATAGAAAAGATATATATATGCAGCGGGGCTCTAAGGTATTCTTTCAACCCAATTTGCACAAATATCTTAAACAGCAAAAAAAGAGTATTGTTTGAGGTTTTAGAAATTATTCATAATCTCTTTTATCCAAGATTGAAATATGAGATTGTTCCTCAGGATGTCGATAGTTTAGCTTAGCATAAAGCCTCAAACAGCTACCTGGCTCTGTCTGAAATAATTTGAAGGTTTTGGTCTCTGTACAGGCACGCTAGTACACAACATGGCAACCTCACTGTGATAACAAGCTGCTCCATGTCAGGGTGCCCAACTGTTTGGCACCAAATAGTTCCAGCACATATGTCCCTTTAAAATTACAAATTTGTATATTAGCATGTCTGTTTATGTACAGATTAACTAAACAAGATAGACAATGTGAGAGTATTTAAATGAGTAGTATTTTCTAACTGGGCACAGACCCTGGTGGGCTCATCTCCCCTCCTTTTCAGTGTTTATGCTACTCTAGGCTAACCATTTTTGACTCAAGCTCCGTGCTAACCACACTCAAAAACAAACATATTTCTATCATGCACCTTAAACAGCAAAATATCAACAACCAGGTTTCCTCTCCGGAAACATGACCTGGCCCAAGTACTTAAATAATGTATTTTAATTTAAAATTAAGATATGTGATATTGTGCTAGAATAGTAAATACTCTCAAAAATGTGCAACTATCATGGTAACCCTGGGCAGCTGGTAACACAGCCCTTGTTACATGGTCAACATGTAACAAGGGCCCCCCTCTAAAATATATATGCTAACGATTCAGGTCTGAGGACTTTTATTGGTCCACATTAAAGGTGGATTACTAGCAACAGGAAGTTAGCCTTATGTGACACACATTATCTCTTTATCATATAGAAAAACATAATGTTCTGGTGGAAATGGAATCCGGATTTGTTAAATCTGAGCGATATAAAATAATCAAGAAATCAACTGAAAATACTACGTTTACGGAAAAACAAAAACAAATTCTGAGCAAATAAATTCAGTTTGAAGGTGCCAGTAAACAATACTCTAACAAATCAAAGTGATCAGATCTGTCACTGTGTCACAGCACAGACCCAACACATATGAGGAGCAGCATGTGTGTGTACAGAGTGTGTGTGTGTGTGTGTGTGTGTGTGTGTGTGTGTGTGTGTGTGTGTGTGTGTGTGTGTGTGTGTGTGTGTGTGTGTGTGTGTAGACTCACGCAGGCAGGGGTTGTGTGTGAACATGCGCTGCAGCCTCAGACAGTCCTGCCACTGGTTGCCGCTGCCCTCACAGTTACACCACAGAGACACGTCTGCAGAGCTGTTGCTGAGGTAGTTGGGAGTCATGACGGTGCCTACAGGTCAGAGGGGCGGAACACAGCAAATGTTAGCTTCGGAAAAGCATAAGCGCATAATAGTGCGCCGCATTTGCGCTTCAGATGAGGAGGTGAGGCCCCCTCATAACTGCATGAACCCGTATGGCACAATACAACTCAGACTGGCTTACCTGTACGTCAATCAAGTGGCAAATGCCATAGTAAGGATTGATGATAGGCTAACTTTAAAAAATAAAAATACATTTCTTTTTTTTTTCTTCTTTTTTTCCCAATGCCATGCGATCGACCAGTCGATCGCGATCGACGTATTGGGCACCCCTGGTTTAGAGTCAGAAAACCCAAGTTTTGACAATATGTTGAAGTCTGGAAGAAGGTAAGGTAGTGTACACCACAGCTGATTGCTACACACACAACATCAGAAACAGCCCACTTTAAGGTCAAACTGGTCAACATTTTGAGAAATACATTAAATGGCTCGCTTTCCGAGGACAAGATGGGAAAATATCTCCACCCTCATGTCTTTGCATTTTCCTGTCAAAGTTTGAGTTTGGTCAATTAGCCTAGCTTAGCTATAACACTCAAAACAAGGACAACCTGTTAGCTTTGTTAGCTCTGTCAGAGTTTCAGCTCTTCATGTTAGACAGTATGCCCATGTGCTGATGTAATAGGCTTATAGTGTCAGATTCCATTTATGGGAGTTTACTAATGACAAAAAATAGTTGGAATAAAACTGAAATAAAACTAGCTTAAATTAGCAAATTAGTCTTAATACAGTATAACTCCAGGTGCATGTGGTGCTTTGCCCTCATTAACAGAGGCTGAGGGTGTGTGTTGAAGTGTCCATGACCGAGACACTGACGGAATGTGAGTGTGTGTTAATGGTTATCCTGATAGGAAGGTTGCACGTTTTATTGAAGCCTCTGTCTCTGTATGAATGTGTGTGTATGTGTGTGTGTGTAAATGCTGACTTGTGTTGTTAAATTAAAGCACTTTGAGCGGCCGCTAGAAAACTAGAAAAGCGCTTTATAAATGCAGTCCATTTGCCAGCACTGCTGTTGTTTCTAGGGTGTGTGCTTGTGTGTGTGAGCAACCATAATGTGAGGCTTTATGTGTGAGAAAGATGGAAATTGGCCCACAGTGTGCTGGTGACTCAATTTCTGAATCGCATGCTTCACTATGGGCTTATAATGACTATTGTGTCTTGAAAATTAAACTCTAGTCATGAATTTAGTTGTTTATGCATTATCTTATGCAAATGAAGCGTGGCTGATGTACATGCCGGAGAGGGCAATAGTTGAGTTATGAATTTGCCTCGGGGCCTGCCTTTAAAGAATCCTAATTTAATCAGGCCTTGATGACAGAATGAATAAAAAGTATTTGTGATCACAATTCTGTCCTCTCTTGTTCTTCTGAGCATCAAATCCCGTTTACATCGTCTGATATCTTGACTGGACTTGTTCTACTTTATCTACTTGGTAGATTTACGCTGTGACCTACTTGTGCCAAACTTTTAATATGATAATATAAAAATGTGGCCCTCAATTTGAAAACATTAAAGCAGAATTTGGAATTAGTATAATTAGATTATTTTAACAAAATATTTCATCCACAAACGTGCTGCCTTCAGTATTTATAGCTTTTTTTTATGACATGGAATTATACAAAAATAACCATTAAATGCTCTCCTGCAGGCTGTGTTCTGGTGGTAAAATGCAGCTATCTATTTCATGGAATTCTCCTCAATAATCCTTTCCCTCCGTACCGATGAGTCCGGCGTAGGCTCGGAGGCACAGTCCCGCTGAGTCTTTGAGACAGCCGCTGGCCGTCAGAGGAGACGGCTGGCAGTTATTGAGGAAATCAGCCAGTCTGGACCTGGCAACAACACAAACAACAACTCAGCATCAAACACAAGCAGAGGCAGGATGTTTGGAAGTGTATGTTAGGGCGTGCATGTAAATTTGGGTTGAACAGATGTCGGGTTTCCAATCCAATACCATTGTTCTTGTATGCATTTTACTACGCGTACATCTGGACTTTTCTCTGTCTTTTCTTCATTTTGCCCAGTGTTCTTTGAATCTTTCACATTTACACAGGATTTAAGGATTCATATGCGCTTTAAGGCAAATACCAGCCTGCTGATGTACTGGTTTTAAATGTGTATTGTACGGGGAAATGTGCTTTCCCCGTACATGACACATTACAGGATGTATGGGCCAATAGCACAGTCATGGTACAATAGTACAAATGTGAATGTATTCATCATCATCATCATCATCATCATCATCATCATCATCATCATCATCATCATCATCATCATCATCATCATTATCATCAAAGTATTCATTGCTCCCAAATAAGATGAGAGCATTTATTATAAAACACTTTAGACCAACATGCTAGTTGGCTAATAGTTAGCTTGGAGGATTATGAGCATCCTTTTCGAAACTAACCATTGTTGTGTATTTGGTTACACGTTATCTTGCCACCTGATGGAGCTTGCTATTGGTCCGGCAAATAGCGACTAAATCAACAAGTTTCCAGCACACCGTTATCTGATATGCTGAGGAATTTGCTGTGATACTTTCTGTGAATAGGAATGAATGACATTGATCCAAAACCCTATTTACATGCAACTGTTTGGAATGGCATTCAGAGTCTGGATCATGTTAACAAGATCTAATATATAGGTTATATATATAGGTTAAGAGACATTGTAGGAGCCATGAAACATGTATAGTAATGCATTTTGTTTTAATATAAGATATTTGTTTGATCACTATTGATTGGTTGGCTTGGGTCACATGGATATGGGCGGCACTCATTTTAATCCTGTTCACCTGCGTGAGGTGTGAAGGTAATACAGTGTACATATTCTGACTTTGTTTCAGAATTCAGAATATTTTTCTCATAATATAAGAATTCTGAGAATAAAGCCAGAACTCCCCTTTTTTATTTACTTTTGGTTACATCCGGGAAAAAAAATCTTATGTGGCCCTAATCCTCTTCCGTACATACCCTTGGTATCAACATGAATAATATTTAATCAAACTTGTAATTTAAAAGCCTTTTTCATATTGTAATTATGACCAGCATCATCCATATACATCAATCTGAGCGGTGTCTGACCTGCAGAGGTCGTCCCGGCGGCAGAAGCTCTGCTGGTGCAGGCAGTTGGGCTGCACCCCCTCAGGGTCCTGGTAGGAGCAGGAGGGCACGATGGTCTTCCTCCTCCTCTCCCCACACAGGGTGTTGGTGCAGGGGCAGAACAGGACCCCCAGGCTGTACTCCTCAGGGACCCGCTCCAGGAAGCGCCTCAGGGCCCGGTGGCACTTGTGCTGGTTGCAGCGGCTGGTCATGGAGACCCGCTTGGTGCAGGCCAGGACGTACTCTGACCGCAGGGCGCCACACTTCTCATACAGGCCGCAGTCCTGTGCTGCCTTCAGGCACTGGTTCTCACCGTCCAGCTGCATGTAGGAAGAGGCTGAGGGGGGGGGGGGGGGGGGTGGGGTGATTGAAATAAGCCAAGCTCAAAATACCTGTGTGTGCAGTTGTAAAGAGGGAATGGAAGTGCATAGCCTCATACAATAATCGTTCAAAAAGGATATTGATTAGTTGTGTGTTGCAACAGTTTTACTAGCAGAGTGTCGTCTGACTATGCACTCTCACATAGTAAAGGCTCAGAGTTTTAAAACTTTATTGGTTCGATTTTTAGAGAATGGAGGCCTGTGAAATTAAAATGGTGTGACTGTGGATTTGGTTTAAATTTAAACAAGTTTGGAGGAAATTAACTCACAAACCTTGAAGCAGATTGAAATAAAATTAACAAAAACATTTCCCAATTTGGGATCAATAAAGTATATCTTATCTTATCTTACATATTCAAAAGAATGTGTGTGTTTTACCTGCCACTAAGGAGGCCATGTGAGAATCCATCATTGTGTCGTCATAGGGAGATATTTCCAACTCATCCTCACCTGGAGAAAAGGAGCACAAAAACATTGGCAAACAATCGGTCACTAACAATGAAATTGAATAATAGTAGCTTTTGAAAGATAAATTGTGTGACCAATACAAAGATACAAAGAGAAACACCAATAAAACTTAATACAACATCAACTGTACTGGAAGGAGGTCATCAATCTGGAATCAGGCCATGAAATGATTTTAATAGATGGATCAAACCAAAAGATAAGGACAGCTAAGATGATTCAACAACAGAAACGTCTATTTTCTATTGAAACATTTAGCAGGGCATCAGCATCAGGCTAATTATAAATCAGCATTAGGCATATTACAAAAGCCTGATGTCTTAGGCGATGTATCAGATCTAATGTAAGGTATCTTGTAGGATTTCTAACAAGGTGATTCTGGCTGGTTATGTGATGACACAAAGAGTAATAATAACATTTTATGGAGGTGTGAGTAAGCAATGACCCACAGAAGAGGAGCCGTATATGGTAAGACAGGAAGAGTTACGAGAGTGGTGTAAAATCCTCATATCCTCAGTTCATGCGTGTACACATGAGTCATCTGCAACACAAACCTGTACAGAATGCTGAAATCCCCTAACATTATAATGAGAGATAACATGAAACCCAGCTGAACTGACGTCAGCATCACGCAGCTCTGTGTGAGAGATTCTGTGGTGTCTTCTGTTCCATGTCTAAATTAAGTTGTCAGTGTATTTGCTGACAGTTCACTGCATTACATTGACATTTACTTCACAAAATCTAATTAGAAGAACAAAAGGCTCTCCTGCAGTGCAGAGGGGTCCCTGAAGTAACACTACCCCTTTACAAATGCTAAAATGTTAGCTTCCTTACTTTCCTTTTTGAGTCTCTAGTGATTGTGATTCATCCTGTCCATATGTCGTGAAAATTCATCCAAAATGTGTTAAGATGAAGGATGAGGGGACCACCAACGACATTAGTATTCATCCTCTGGGGTCCAAGAATATCTGCACTAAACTACATAGTAGCTAAAAACAGCCCACTTTAAAAGTCACCAGAGATAGTGAGTGGTTTTACCATAGCATGGTGCTGTGTTTGGTGTCTGTGTGGATGGTCATTATTTAAACCTTGCCTAGTAACACAAGCTACAAAGACGCCTTCAGTTTGTCTATTTTCTCATTTAATAAGTTGTTAAAAAAATGAAAAGCACTTACTCCCTCTCTTTCCGAGAATGAAATGACGTGAGAGTTATATCAATCTGTTCATCTCACTCAATATAATCTTCCTTTAAAGTAAAATAGGATTAACTTTATATCCAAGCAACACATCTTCATAAAAACTATTTACAGTAATGTGTTTAGTCTGGCCACCTGCTATAAAGAATTAGGGGGCCGTTTTTCACTTCTACTGGACCGTACAATATAAATGTACAGTCATCAGTTATATAAGAAAACTCTATTATCTATCTATACGACAGGCAAGAATAAGCAGAATTGAACCAAACTGGTCAAAATAACACTGTCATCCATAGGCGGTGCCAGGGGGGCGCTAGGGGGTGCTGCAGCTCCCCTAGGAAAGCCATAGCACCCCCTAAGCACCCCCAATAAATGTATGTCTCTTTTTTTTTTATGTGTGAAATTCATAATTTGAAAGATGATTGATTTGAAAATAATATGCGACAGTACAAGTACTTCTGGGCAGAGGTGGGAGTAAGTCCTACATGTGCAAGTCATGAGCAAGTCTCAAGTCTTGACCTACAAGTATCAAGCAAGTCCCAAGTCACTGTGGTGAGAGTCAAGCAAGTCAAGTCAAGTCATGCTCAGGTCAAGTCAGTCAAGTCAAGTCATAGATGAATAAGCCCAGTTTCCGCATTTAAATCAGTTAAAAGACAGTGGTTATGAAAATGGATTCAACCCACACTATGATCTTCATTACATACACAGTTAATCATTTGAAATCTAATTTAGACCGATGACAATCATATTAGATTCATATTAACCCTAGAACTGCAGACAATATAGCTAGGACTCAATCAAAAAGTCTGTTCAAAAAGGCAGAATTCCAGGTAAGAAAATCATATATGGCATTTGCCATTACACATATTTAATTTAAATGTATGTTAACACTAGAACCGCCAACAGCGTCAACACCTACATAGATATCATTTTCAAATCATTTAATTTTTCCTCTTCATAATTTCCTTATAAACTAAGTAGGACGATTTAAAACTCACTTAATTGGGTTAATTTAGAAATTGCTTCAGTTTATCATCATAACAGATCAAAAAGTTCAGATTCATTTTACAATAAATCAAGGAATGATGCACTTCTACAAACAAAAACAACATAATTAAAAGATTTAAACAAACTACTAAAAGTAGATGAACTACATTATTCAACAGTTTACAGTAACTTCTGATAACACAGGGGAAATAAACGAGGCATCTCTTTCCCTCTCTCTCTCTCCCTCTCCTGACAGCCCGTCAGTATCAGGGTTAGTACAAATGAAACCCTTGGCGGTTCTAGTGTTAATTTACCGTTTTGTCTTCTCTTTGCAATGCTTCATCGATTTGAAACCAAGTCTAACGTAGCTTAAACTTAACGTTAGCTTTCTAGCTAACACAACACATGCACACACCTTTCTCTGTGGGTTTTTTTGTAGTGACGAATGAAGTTGGATGTTGTGGTGGTCGTGTCACTGATCTTTATGCTGCAGACCCTGCATACCGCTGTTCTCTTCTTATTAGCGTCATCGACAACATAATCCTTGAATCCAAACTTCACTATTTTTGGAGTAACGCTAGCCGCTGCCATGTTAACTGACACTCCTGCCGTCTAGTGGGTTGCCAGGTTTGCGCGCGCGGCGCTATAATCACCCAATCACGTTTTTCGAAAAAACTAAACAATATCTCACTACAAAAACAAACGCAAATATTTAATTTTAAACAGTCAAGTCCTTTCAAGTCATCTGTCTCAAGCTTAAGTCAAGTCTCAAGTCATGAATACCAAGTCAAAGTCAAGTCAAGTCTTTTATCAATGTTAGTCAAGCAAGTCTCAAGTCAAAAAATATGCGACTCGAGTCTGACTCGAGTCAAGTCATGTGACTCGAGTCCCCACCTCTGCTTCTGGGTCTCTGTTTCATTCAAGCTCGGCTCTGTTTGTGTGTAACAATAGCGCATTTAGTGTGATTGAGCGAGCGAGAGAGAGAGAGAGAGAGAGAGAGAGAGAGAGAGAGAGAGAGAGAGAGAGAGAGAGAGAGCGCACCAGTGCCAGCAGGGACCGTGTTGTTAGCATCTGGTTAGCTATCTACGCTAACAGAAATAAGGAGCTGTTTGTTCCACAAGAAGCTGGAGGAGAGTCCTCTCCTCTCAGACTGAGAGACTCAGGTGAGCTAATGGACTCTCTGAGTGTTTAGATAGTTAACTTTAGTCTAAGTTATCTCAGTGGGTCTCAAACGGTTTGGTCACAAATTATGTAAAAGATTATTTCCGAGGCACACCTTCATATGATCATTATAGTTATAAAAAAAAAAAGAGAATAAATGAAAAACAGTTATGAAATACTATATGACAGTAAAACAAGAATACAGTTTAAAAGGCGAGTGATTTGTAAAATATCCATAAAGAAAAAGAAAATCTGCTTACAGGTCTGTTTCATATGGGTGTTGAGAGATGTATCCATAGATCTCTTAATGTTGCTCTCAAAGTGCACCAGATTGATGCTTTTAACTTCAATATTTAAAAAAATATCTTCCCGGGGGAGCATGCCCCCGGACCCCCCTACAGGAGGTTAGGTCCGCCCCCCACTTATAAAAATAGCACTTTACCCCTGCTTACACCTATATGCCGTGAGCTGATTATCGAGCCTTCATTGTAAAAGTCGCGGGTGTACTGTATGCGTGTGGGGAGTGTTGCAGTAGAACATTCAACTGTAGCGCCGGGTACATTAATGGGAAACACTACATGTTTGAGCACCCTCTATGAAACGTCAAGCTACCCCACAGCACCCCCAAAAGAAAATCTCTGGCGCCGCCACTGCTGTCATCGTATATTATTAGGAATACGTATAGATATGAACTATGGTGTCTGTTGGAGAAATATTTTCCTGGGCCCATAACTTTGGTGCTGTGCTCTCAGTGTTTTGTCTCCCTATTCCTGCCTGTTGGCGTCAGCTGAGAGGTGATATAGTGCTTCTCCTGTTTTATCCTGTTATGCACAATGTTGATTATTCTCTCAGAACCAGCTAAATACATGGGCAGTTGCGGACTGGCCATCGGGACGAATCCTGATGGGCCAGTACCGAAGTGGGCCGGTCGGACGATGTGGGCCGGTCGGATAAGTCACTAGCACCCCCGCCCCCCCCGTTGACAATTTACTAGTGGTACCGAAGTGGGCCGGTCGAGATGCCCGGGCTGATTTTTAGTCCCAGTCCACCCCTGTACATGGGTCTGGGGTAGAGATCTTCAGAATTGGTTTGGTATCCACTGTGTCAACTCGTGGCTCAGCACATGTCTTGTGAATTCTCCGGCTGAAGCTCCAAATAAACCGTCAGTGTTTGCCATCATAGTTCCTGCTCTCCCTGTGTCTCTCTGTGTCCTGTCTCCATTGCTCCAGAAGTTTCCATCACAGTGTCAGCCTACATCAGCTAGCCATGATTTTACTGTGATTTTACTGTGCCACAAACCAGGCACTGTAGGCATGTATTCAATGAGTTGGGCTAAATCTAAAATGGCAGACACAATACAAGGATCTTCTACTTGTCCTCCCTGCCACCAGGGGACCACGCCGCTGTAAAAGATACCGCTCTGCAATTGGCGCCTTCAGTTAGTGACTGAAAACAGTTTGCTGATCCCGATGCTGGGTTTGTGCTGGCTGAATTTTGAGCTGACTTTGAACTGGAGGCACTGCTTGCAGCAAAGTAGCTTCTGGCAGCAGGAAGTTGACATAAACATTTGAGTGTTTTAATAAAAACAACTTTTACATATAAACAAAAAAACGTATGCATAATCTTCCCAAAATGTTGTCCCCTCTTGTTGGACTGAGGTCAGACACCACAGTGACTCACTATCACCTCTAGACGTGGTGTTACAAGACAGGATGAGCCGGGGCTAGTGAGCTAGCATGCTAATTTCAGGAGATATCTCTGAAACACAACACATATTTGAAATCTTACATTTTGGCCATGAAACATGACCTTTAAAGTCACCCTTAGCTCATGTTACTGAAGACAGCTTTTAGACAGATGTGAAACCCTTTAGCAGAGCCTTGATTGACTAGTGGACAGGATGTATGCTGCCAGTAATTCCAACACACTCAAAAGTTCAAACTCAATCAAGAATGTAATAGCATGTAAAGTGTTTATGTATGTAAATCCTATTCTAGGCTATATATTTATGGTAATGACACGCTAGAGCAGCCTAGCAGCGTTAGGAACTGAAGAGTGTGTAATTACACTAATGCTCCGCTGACTAACAGGCCACAGGGGAGGAGTCCGCTGGCTAGTGTTAGCTCTCTTACTGATGCACATTACAACACTCCGGGTGTGTGTGTGTGTGTGTGTGTGTGTGTGTGTGTGTGTGTGTGTGTGTGTGTGTGTGTGTGTGTGTGTGTGTGTGTGTGTGTGTGTGTGTGTGTGTGTGTGTGTGTGTGTGTGTGTGTGTGAGGTCTTTTTTACTGTACCTCACTTGTACATCGGCTGGTTTTGGATTAAGACACAGTTTATCGTAAAAGTAGAAGTGAACCAGTTTTGCTTAGAGGTGTTCAGATAAAGGTTATGTAATACACATCACCAACATCTAGAAAGTCTTAAATGTCAATGTGTTTTTAAGGCATCACACTATACTGCCAATTCTGTGCGGCTAAAGCCAACGGATTGGTTTTCCAGTCTAATCCTGATGTTTCTCTGGGTGTCTCTCTATTTGTGTAAATTGCTACAAACCAGGCATATCTCTGATGTTTCACCTAAACATGTGCAAATTGATTTCTGTAATGTGCATCAAGCGTTTGGTGTGGCTGACTCTTGCATGGATGGGAGACTAACTTCAAATACACTATATTAAACAAATATGCATATAGTCATATTGTTTTTTGTTATTTGTTTGTGTGCCTGAGGGCAACCTTTTCTATGTGCATTATGTGTTTGTCTGGTGAAATGCTATAATATTGGTAAAAATTAGCTTGTGTTTTCATAATGTTAAACTGGTTTGTCATAACTAAACTACTACATGACTACCTGACTAAAAAGGAGAAGCAATGTCTGTAATAATATCATACATTTTTTTAATTTTTTTTAATTTGCAAAACATTATTTTAATAATATCTCAAACCTTCCAATGTTCACTTTATTATTGCTTGCCCTGTCATGTCACTCTAGCTGTAACGCTGTATATTTCAGCGCTGTGTGACTGAATTCTGATTCTGATTAAAGCCCCTATGGAACTTTGCACCTTTTATTATAGAAATATTCACACCAGCTTGAAACCCTAAGCTAGTGACCTTTCCAGAGTGTACCTCACCTCTCACCAAATCCATTGTTGGTTGGGCTTTTGCCCCCCATACATTTTTACTTGATAATCTGGTAGGTAGTGTATCCATAAAGGGAGACCCAGCTTTACATATGCCCCTAAAGAGTGTCCCTCACAGCCCACCGCAGCAGAAGCCCTACTGACCTGGCATCAGACGGACCCTCCAGTAGATGTGCAGACACTGCTCCTCCTTGCGGAATCCGCGCTGGCACTTGCAGGCCAGGAGAGCTGGGTGTTTGGCCAGCAGAGCGTCCTGTCCCTCCAGACACTCTGCAGCCACCTGCTCTCCCAGAGGGGACACCGCGGCCTCGGCTGCACACAGCTCCAAGCCCCGGTACAACGCCTCACACTGGGGCTCAGCTGAGCACACTTTGTGAGCCTCAACGCAGTCAGTCGGGGAGGGAGGGAAGGGGAAGATGGTTGCTGAGGATGGCAGCACACCTAAAAGAGGAAGAAAAGAGATACGTGTTAAAAGGGTAAGAGGGTAGGCAACATGTCTAACCGAGAGTCAAGGCCAGATCACTCCAGGAAGTTCTACAGTCATAATCAGCCAACTTTTCAACACTATTGAGAGAAAAATCTTTATGTCTTTCTGAAATATGTGGTTTAAAAACGTTGGTAGAAAAGTGTCTATCTTCACAGGGATATTTGATGAACCACTTTAGCTGGTGAGTGAAGTTCTAGCTTTCTAAATCGGCTAGGCTAACACAAGGCAGTCATAATATGTCATGTTTTCTTTCTTCTGTTTAGTTTGCAATTTTTCGTCACCAATAAACATAATTTTGTTGAATAAAAAGTTAAAAGACGGTCAGTAAACAAACTCATTAGGTTATTCGTTTTGCTTGGTTACTAACTGGATAATAATCATGTCTGTTCTGTTGAATCTTTATTTCTTAGATAAATGTTCCCAGTTTAAGTGCTGATGTGAACGGGCCTTTTGTCAAAAAGGTGCTACATCAAATGCTACTATATTAGTTTGTTACTGTGAAAGATCTGGGTGATGCTTTATTTTCAAGATCTGCATATCCTCACTCTGAGCACGACAGGATAGGGGCAAATGCTAGAATGAGTGCTAAGCTGTATTTTGACATTCATCATGAGAATCAGAGAACATCAGAATTAGATTCAGGTTTATTGCCATTGCCAAGTAGGTTTATATACAATTCATTTGCTTTGGTGTGTAATGGTGTACGCATAATCTATCGCATATTGTCTGTGGGTTGAGTTAAAGAATCTGTGTCAATGAAGGTCCTGGGCTTTTTGGTAAAACCAGTAGTCGATGGGAAGAAACTGCAGCACGGGGGACGGCGTGATAGGATCTTCAGATGGTAGTGTAGCAGTGATCCAACATATTCTCCATTTTGGTCTGGCATTTAATTAACCGCCTGTATTTGGGGAGCTCATGGCCACCAAGCACTACAGATAAGAGGTCCAGGTTTGTCCACACCACACACAGTATTTGGTCCCTGATTGGATGCAGGTGAGAGCACCGTTGACAATAATGTTCAGTAATTCCAAAAAAGGTGGAGAGAAGTGGGAAATAAATCAGCTGGAGTTGTTTCTCTCATGTTTATGAACTCTGTCTCAAAACAGAGGACACCAGCCCTCAGCGGTAACATCTTGGTTTGTTCGAGTTTTCTCGGTACATCAGACTAGTTATTGTAAACCTAGTGACAGATCGGTTCTGTGTCCATTTTAGTTTAGTAATACAGGCGTTTCTTCTCTCAATGACTGTTCTTTGTGTATTGTGATGCATTTCGTCGGATCAGCATGTTACAGTTTATTGCTCCATATGGTCATGTCAAGACGGGAATCTGTGGATGTCCTTATAAACATCTACAAAAGATCTTATGGTCAATAAAACCCTTTATGGTCATGCTGATTTATTGAAAATAAACAAAGAGGAAGTATTCAATGGAAGGATATTTGGTAACATCTTGCATCATCAGCTTGACATGGACCCTCAAGAAGAAGGGGAATTCTCATGACTGACAGCAGGTTGTACTGTACTTTACTGCAAATTATTTATCATTTTGCTGATGTCTCGAAAGCCAGTAAGAAATATTTGATTGTGAGCTTCATAATATGTCATTAATACAGAGCTGAAGTCATGATATCACATCTGCTAGCATTTGGCATTGTATTCATTAGTCTTTAATGAAAGACTGATGCGTGTTTACTGCCCCATTATAAGACACATCGGCTCCACTATAGCACTCAATGTGAGAAACTGAATCTTTTGAAATTCGAACAAGGTTAGACAACTTTGTCAGCACAGAAAGGAATATAGCTGCCATGAAAAATAAGAAGGGCAGCTGTAACTTAGTTGTGTTCATTTCCGTTAAACTTACAAACGTTCTTTTTAATAGTTTAGCTATTAATGCTTTGAGAATACAATCTTGGAATACTGTTTCCTAAGTATGTTTGCTTTCACAGAGTCCACATCAGAGGAGCCAATCAGGCAACAGCACCAGAATGTGTTTGAACCGTTCCAAGCTGTTAAAGCCCCTCAGAGGTCGGAGAACACTGTGGTCCGGACGTCATGCCAACAGGGACGAGGCCTGCAGGTTGCTTCCACTCATCCACTTTTCAAAAGGAAACATCCCAATTTCATTTATTTTTCATCCCTTCACCTTTCTCTTTCCTTTTTCTTTTGTAGAATACTTCAGTAGACTCTCAGCAGCCCAGATACTTCAATGACCCACCCAGGTGTGATGACGTTCTCTGCTAGTTTATTTATTGCAGACAGCAGAGTGATTGTGTGGAAGCCAAAGTTTCTCCAAGAGCTACACTGCTGTTTCCTGAAGTGTGGCTGCTTCGATTTGCAATAGCAAAAAGGAAAGGCTCCCCTGGTCAAATCCAATAGCTGATATGCATAGGGAAATTGCAGAGAAGTTGTGTGAGGACAGCAGAAATGTCATACCGGGAGGAGAAATGGGGGAACGGAGAGATGGATGGAAAAAGGACGAGGTGGGAGTGAGGGAGCAGGGCGAGAGAGATAGAGGCAGAGAGAGAGAGAGAGCCTGAACCTAGATGGGTTGGACACGCGCACAGTATGAGGCACAATCAGCATGCACCGCCGAGAATGACTCTTAGAATCACACAAAGATGCGCACATATGCTCACACACACACACGGGAATGGCTGCCCTGAGAGAGACCCTTTTATATGTGTGTGTCCTGCTGGGAGGGAGACTGGGAGGCACAGAACCCATCATTACTACCAGAACACAATACTGCACAACCACAGGGGGGGGGGGGCAAAGCAATCTGTCTAAGAAACACACATACACAAAGACTTCCACACACACATCTGGGTGTCAGAATAAAGTGGCTGAGAGAGCATAAACAGCTTAACATTCAGTGCCGGATCAGTAGACAGTATGTAAATTGAATACTGAGTGTGCTGATGAAAGACTAACCACATACATAAAACATTGTTGGTTGAACAAACAGCCTTTGTGGAGCGCCGCAGCCCAGCCACAACTCACTTTGTCCACACATCACACCGAGCGCTCTCTGACCAGAGGCCTTCCTGTCTCATGCCAGCGACACATCATCAAACTTTACAATTATCTGTGATACACAGGAAACATTGCATGTTCCCTTTAATGCTCTATGGCCGGCTCAGGTCACACACATGAAGTCTAACAGTTGAACAAGGGTGCAGGGAGTACGATGTCTGTAAAAAACCATACACTGCAAAAATGTAAATTCAGGGGTTGGAAAAACTCCAATGGAGCCCAACTGATACGGTAGAATAAATATTGGCATTTAGATCAGTTGCTAAGCTGAGGCAACAGATTCATTAACTGTGTAAATGGATTTGTAAATGTAATGCACTGTTCAGGGGCATTTTGGACTTAGTCTTCAGAAATATGCATCTGGCATTCAGAATATAAGTTGGGAATTATAATAATGTAAAAGAAATACAGCATACAAATGTCAAAGGACAAAGAAGTATATCGCAATAAATACCTCCATATTTCTGTACTTTTCAAACCTCAACTCACAATGACTTAAGTGACATGACTTGAAGTCATTTATGAGACTTCACAGAGCTCGCTATGAAGAGATTTTACACTTATCAATACAACCCCCCCCCCCAACACCTGGAGACAGACACAGATAGAATGGATATAGCTCTCCCTTAGTACGTATTAAAGAAGCCATTGACAACGTGTGTTAACAAAAGTGTGAGTGAAATAATTCAGATTTGAGTACTTTTGTTTACAGAGAAAAAGGTGAAAAAAACTAATGACATGGTTGTCCGCTCTAAAACAGGAAAAAAAACATATATAAAGCTTGCAGAGAAACAGTTCTCGGGTCAGAGGTCAGAGGCTTATATATGTTAAGCCCCTCCCTAAAGGCCAACCAACTGTTTGTCAAATTAATTAATGTCATTGAAAATAACTACAAATGTATTCCCAGTTATCTCAAAACAATTTAACACAATAAATCTAAGGTCTTCATATGTTACTACTTTCTGACCATTAAAGCCCTTAACAATTACATTTTTAATTATAAGGAATTATTGTTGTACTGAGTGTGAATTTTAACGCGTGCCATACGTAAATGGAGACGATGTCTTCAACCTTTGTGCAGTTTCCTTCTGATGTTTAAGGAATAGTTCAACATTTTGGTAAATATGCTTGTTTAAATAATGGCTGATTGTTAAATGGGAAGAGTCATATACTAAATATACTGTATGTGCAGTAAATATGAAGCTACAGCCAGCAGCTGGTTAGCTTAGCTTAGCATAGAAACTGTAAAAAGTGGGGAAAATGAGGACAAGATCTTGTCACATGTCCAACAAAAGTATTATATGTAACAAATTAAAAAAATGGGATGGAAGAGTGAGGGAAATTGTAGTTAAACGATCGAGACAATACAATACAAAAGATGTACCCCATATGTTCAATATGATAAATTGGTAGTGAACAGGATGTAAATACTGCAAATATGTATTGTGTTAAGAAATGTTTCATACTTACTGCTCCACAGTAAGGGGACATTTAAAAAGTATTAATTTCACAAAGATGAAATTGATCAAATATGAATCTAGGTTATGTAAATCTAACCTAAAAAAATGTGTGTTATTCATTTATGGATATTTTTCCTCAGCATGACATGTAATACTTTGACATCTTTATTTGCATATTGTGACACTTATCAAAACAGCTTTATTCTTCACTACACAGGCGAGTGACTCCAGAGAAGGCAGACCGCTGTGGCTGTGTGTCAGACAGAATAAAACCTCATCAAAGACCTCCCGTCTGCCGGCCTCTGCTCACACTGTCGGAATATACAGAGCACACCATCAACAGAACATCCACTTTAAACTATAAATGATTTTTAAACTCTGCATTCTTAGTGAGACAATTGCAGTGAACCACAAAATAACCCACTGAGGAAGGAGGTTTTACATAAAATGATTACACGCCTTAGTAGAATACTCTATTCTAATTGGTCAATTCTGACATTTCAGAGGTTGTTAATACTCGATAACACACCGCTGCTAGGCAAAATAATGACCGTTGCCAAGGACGATCAAGGTTCATGCAAAATGAAATGTGAACAGACTTAGACAGTTACAGAAAACCTCCATCAGTGCTGCCGTTCTTCTTAAATGGCGTTGCCGCAGCTGTTACACAGACGAACGGAATATTTAGTTTCTTAGTAAAAGCAATAAGATAATTGTCTATTAATATTGAGATTTTATTTAGTATGTGGCCGCATAATACACGGTTGATCCGCTCCATCATCATCCTGTTGTTGTGTTATTTTTTCAAAAATGAGCCCCTCGTTGTGCATTATCCCTTACTTATTTGTATTCTCTTATTTCGATGCTGGTGGAGTAAAAAGCTAATGAATGCTACAGTTGCCAACTAATGTTATTTTTCTTAAAGTACTTTTCCTTTTGAGACAGATTGCTCTAAGACGGTACCCCCCCAATGAACCACAGTGAGTGCCACTGAAATGAAAAAGGTTCCCAGTGTTTTGTTGCCTAGTAATTGTAATCATGGCCTCTTTAGCAGTTCTGAAGAGGCGTTCCCACAGGAAGTCCAGGCCACAGTGTGTGTTCTGCCAAGCCTGAGGGCCAGGCAAGGAAGTGACATTTCTTTAGCTAACTGAACTTTGGCTGAAAGCCCTTTCCTTCCCAGACTCCAAAATGTTCAGTCAGAGAAAAACTCTTCGGTGATTTATCTCCATTGAAAAGGATCAGTGGGTACATGAATACATTCATGTACCTTCAGTTTGGTAGATTTTCCAAAACCTGTTAGTCATCAGCAGGCGGCAGAAGGGAAGATAACACTTTTGTTTCCACTCTGTGTCTGCAGGCAGTGCTGGAGAGTTTATCTTTGTTTTCCCATTGAACACAATGAGCATACAGTACGCCATCTGCTGCACACCCGCACTGTGAAGAGTCTGGAGAGCGGCCCGAGGAGGACCAGAATTCAGACTGTGCATGTTTGTTTAGCATTCTCCCCATCCAGAAACCACAGGGAGTGTTCCAGGTTTTGTGAAAACGTGACACTTCATCTGGACTGAAACCCTGACAGCCAGCGTCTGTACAGCTTGGACATAGGTGTAGCAAAACTAAATATCACCAAAACAAGTAGTGTTGAGACTGAAGACACCTTGGAGAGGAACTCCCTTTGGAGGGAACACAGGGATTTGAGCCTTTGTAGACCATTTACATGCATCACTATAGACCACACTACAGGGAAGGGAACACCACACAAAGCATAATAAGTCCTCTTTAGAACTCAGATCTGATAATAGTAATATGCCATATTTTTTATTCCGTAATTGTAGCACCCTCTTTGTGTCAATTTTATCATGGAAATAAGAAATCATTTAGAATTCCTCCATGATCCTCTCAGCACTCTCATATAGCATGTGTGAAGGACAAGACTAATAATCATGTAAACAAATCAATCACTCGACACCCTATGGCAACAGAGGTCAACTCAACATCACCTGAGGCTACTTCACCTTCTAATCAATTCTGAGGAGGTAATAACATCAGCATAAGCACACAGCAGCGCTATCACAGTGTAGCCACAGGGTAGCATTTAATGTGAAACCTGCTGGATTAGTTTACGGCACAAAGCGCTACTGCAGCTAATCCACAGTGCTCCTCCACTTCTATTATTACAACTGCACCGTCTCACTGACTTACCTGGTCACAATATACTCGTATCCATCTCCCGGTACACCTATCCCCCTCTTATATTTGCCACAGAAGGACTCAGAGCGAAGGAACGGGGGAGAAAAGTGTTTATCTCTGTGAGAGTATTCCCACCCCTGTGATGAAGTGGAAGAGATGCGTTTCAGATTTGGAGTTGGTTTTGAACAAAGAGAAGGTATACTGCTCTGGAGGAATGTGAAGTGATGGCCACCACAGCTGAATGAACAGACAAAGAAAGGCAGCCATCTTTAATAACCCAAACCTAAATTGGAAAAAAAGGGAGGTGAAAGCAGTTACCTCAGTGCGCTAGAAAACAGAGCTCTATGGAGATAAAAGAGTGCATCAATGAGATAAACAGATAAATGCCATGTCAGTTTCAGATGGATGGGGTCAAGGTTTTGCAGACTGAAGTCATCCATATATTAACAGAAAGCTCGTTTAATAATTCATTGGCACTATACTGTGAAGCTGAGGTAGAGCTTTAACTACTTTAAATCTTAACATGCAAAGTTCAGTTGCCTTTGACTTAGGACAGAAATATTGTTTTAGTTACGTATATATGTGTGGAAAGGTCTAATCAACCTAAAATGATAAAGTCTTAACTCAACAGTCCATTATTTTCCTTAAGTTGGGACTGTTTTCCTAAAGTAATGAATAACTTGATGTTAAGACTAACTGGAGAAAACAAGCAAACTATATGCTAAAGAGGTGATTGGTTTTATCTGTGGATTGTCTGCTAAATGTAATGTCTGTAGAATAATGACACTACCTGTGTTTAGCTGGGTTCCCTGTGAGTATTCCCCGTGCAATTCTGACTTCCAGTGGGTACCACCTCGTAGAAAATTGAGGCTCCCTGTAAGGCATAAAGCCGCGGTTTGTCCTGTGCAGTGTTGCCAACTCTATGTCCAATAAAAGAAGCAGCAAAAGCACCAAAGGTTTCTAAAAGTCACCAGATGACGCCTTGCATATTGTTGATGTTTATATTTGCATACATCTTAGTGGTTGTGTCGGACTCCTTGCACACGGTGCAACAACAACAAAACATGGACACAGCCTGAACTTTGGTCAGTAGGGTTATGTCGTGATTACTCTCAGTCACAAAATCATGAAATTCCAAATATTTCTTGGTTTTTTACCTTATGGTCTGTATAGGTCGCTAAACTTGTCAATAGTAGTATTCTGTGAGGGAAACAGAAAGCAATCTTAGCTTCGGTGGCACCAGCAATTGCATCACTTGGAAAATCTTGGGAAGGGTGGTTAAAAGTTGTCTATTTCCACTTTAATGCAACACAAAAGCCTTGCAGAATGAGTTCATTGATGCCCAGTCATGGCTGATGGCTGATGGGACTGTGTGTCGCAGTCTGTTATTAGAGGTCATCTAAGGGTCGCTGAGAGGACTTAGACTCCCTATTCTGCTCTTCGTTAGCAAAAACTTGAGTTAAAAAACAGTAATTGGAGTCTGAGTGACTGTTTCATAGATTAAAACACGTCATAATATTGGTCAAATGTGTTCTGCAGCACCAATCATAATATATAAAGTGAAGCAGTTTGCAGAACACCAACAACATGAGCTGTTGAACCAGAGCCCTTGGTACAGTCAGTGTCACCTGCACAATTCTAATCGAATTTCACACACACTCTCAGAGGCTCTGAATCACGAAGCCTCCAGTTCTCTTTCCCTCACTTCCTTGTTTATGAAAAGCGGAGGTAATAGAGGAGCCATAAAGAGTATAATTGTGATCAAAGAGCAACATAATGGATACTGTCTGAATGGTTGCAGAGGTCTCACACACATGAATGTCATTTTACATTCTGCCGTGTCCTTGTTTACTAAAGGAGCTCATGCATCCAGTCCCAGTGTATGGGCAGAGTAGGACTGCTTATTGTTTTTATAAGACAAAGACTAGAAAAGAGTCCATAACGCTTTGTTCACAACACAGCAGGATGCTGACTGTCATGGCACTAAGGCTGCCTTTACACGAGAACGAAACGGGTTGTATCCGCATAGTTTCTCTTGCGTATAGCCCTTTCATTTTCACGAGGCCGTAACAAAACGATAGAAACGGACCCCACAAACGATAACGGGTCCCAAGGTCGATAGATTTGCAAACGGAACGCTCTGGGGGGTCAAACGGCTCCGTGTAATCGCCTCTATACGATCATTTCCCGATAGATGAAGCCATATCCCCGCTTCTCCCCACCTCTGCTGCTCACTGCTGTAGCATGGTCACTAGCTACTGTCAGTAGCTACTGCTAGTGCTACTGCTACTGACCATGCTACAGATGTTAGTGCAAAATCTACAGCTCCTCTACCACAACCATCAGCAACAAGTGGACATGGAGAATTACATGAACTACTACATGTTGCTAAATCCACCGCGGGGCGTGAACAGAAGGGCAACCATGGCAACCATGCTCCGGGGTCTTCTTCGCTGCTTTTGGTGTATTTTGTGGCGGAAGTTACAGCGCCACTTACAGGCCCGGCATATGTACTACAGCGTGTCCAGCGCTTTTGAGCGGTCTCGTGTGGAAGTACAGCGCCACTTACAGTCCCGGCATATGTACTACAGCGTTTCCAGCGGTCTCGTTTGAACAGACACGTTAAATGAAACGAATGCATGTGAACGGAAGACTTTTTTGAAAACGCATACTGTGCATAAACGCAAACGTTCCCGTGTAAAGGCAGCCTTAAAAGCAAAGCCCACCACTGCTCAAAGCTTAAAAAGGCAAAAGCAATGCAACATGTGTTGAGAACGGGTCAATCGATTTCGACATGTAGGGGGCTGCCATTTGGCCTGGCAGTGACGTAGCGCTGCTTCCATCTATAGCTACATCCTTTAATGTCACGTCTGGCTCCAAAAACCAAGTCAACAACCAAACGCATAAACTACAAATCAATGGGGGATTTGATGCACATAATAATGACAGTTAAC